>NC_058405.1:64688550-64835949 GCF_002201575.2 Neomonachus schauinslandi | reverse complement strand
TATATATATATATATATATATATATATATATATATATATATATATGCATGTTTATATATATAGTATGCTTCATTGTTCAGTTCTTTTGCATGTGAACATTTTTGTTTCTGATAAACTAGAAGGACATTTTAATATCCACAAAAAGAAATAATAATTTGCAATATTCTATAGCCTGATTTCTTTCAACTTGAACATAATATCTCTTTAATACCCATTAATATCTCTTTAATAACCATTAAATATAACTCAAATTCTTGAATGCTTTCTGTATGCTAGGAGGTTGTTCATAGCAATTTACATGTATCTAATAATATAATCTTGACAGTAACTATGAAGTAGACACTAATATTATTTCTGGGTTTTTTGGCTGAGGAGGAATGGAGAAAATTTCTTGGGGTCACTGAGAGAGCTAATATGTGACTAAGCCTGGATTGGAACCACACCACATGTCTTCCAATTGTATGTCTTTAAGTTCTACCCTACACTTAAGTTGTAAAATGAGAAGTGGATATCAAAAACATTCTGATCAATGAGAGTCAGTAACAGTCGGTAGGCTTATATTAGGTCTTTTGCTTTAATTGCCACTTGTTTTCATTGGAATTGACATTTTATTTTGATTGCTTATTGTTATGGCAACTTTGAGACATAGCACACAAGATAAAATGAAGAACTAGAGGAGCACAGTTGGAGCAGGGATTGACAAAGTTTTCTCAGAGACTGCTAGCACCACTTATTAAAAGTACTTATTCTGATGCATGGAGATTCTGATTTGGCAGGTTTGGGATGTGATATAGGTATCTGTCTATATTTTAAATCTCCCCTGGAGGTTTGGGTGTGATTTAGATCATAGAATTCCAATTCAACTTTTTTTTTAGTTGTTACATGGTTATTATTTCAGTTTCTGAATTTTATGGTATTACTTAAACTGTAATCCAGGGGCGCCTGGGTGGCTCAGTCGGTTGAGCGACTGCCTTCGGCTCGGGTCATGATCCTGGAGTCCCGGGATCGAGTCCCACATCGGGCTCCCTGCTCGGCAGGGAGTCTGCTTCTCCCTCTGATCCTCTTCCCTCTCGTGCTCTCTGTCTCTCATTCTCTCTCTCTCAAATAAATAAATAAAATCTTTAAAAAAAAAAATAAACTGTAATCCAAAGTTTTAAATTTTAACTCATTTTTAAAAATAGATTTGTTTTCTAAAAATTTAATTAAATTGATTAATTTTGAGCATTTTCTACGAAGGGACCAATGTAGTGTTGCCCTGGAGAGAACAATGGTTTATTTTTTATTTTATTTTATTTTTTATTAGCATATAATGAGTTATTTGTTTCAGGGGTACAGGTCTGTGACTCCTCAGTCTTACACAATTCACAGCGCTCACAGCAACACATACCCATATCCCCAATGTCCATCACCCAGCCACTTCATCCCTCCCATCACCCTCAACTCCAGCAACCCTCAGTCTGTTTCCTGAGATTAAGAGTCTCTTATGGTTTGTCTCCCTGTCTGGTTTCATCTTATTTCATTTTTTCCTCTCTTCCCCTATGATCCTCTGCCTTGTTTCTCAAATTCCACATATCAGTGAGATCATATGATAATTGTTTTTCTCTGATTGACTTATTTCGCTTAGCATAATACCCTCTAGTTCCAGCCATGTCATTGCAAATGGTAAGATTTCATTTTTTGATGTTGCATAATATTCTATTGTATATATATACCACATCTTTTTTTTTCTATTAGAAACACATTTTATTTATGTATTTATTTATTTTTTTTGTAGTTTTTAATTTTATTATATTATGTTAGTCACCATACAATACATCATTAGTTTTTGATGTAGTGATCCACAATCCATTGTTTTCGTATAACACCCAGTGCTCCATGCAGTACCTGCCCTCCTTAATACCCATCACCGGGCTAACCAATCCCCCCTCCCCCCTCCCCTCTAGAGCCCTGTTTGTTTCTCAGGTCCATAGTCTCTCATGGTTCATCTCTCCCTCCAATTCCCCCCCCCATTTTTCCCTTCCTTCTCCTAATGTCCTCCATGTTATTCCTTATGTTCCACAAATAAGTGAAACCATATGATAATTGACTTTCTCTGCTTGACTTATTTCAGTTAGCATAATCTCCTCCAGTCCCATCCATGTTGATGTAAAAGTTGGGTATTCATCTTTTCTGATGGTTGAGTAATATTCCATTGTATATATGGACCACATCTTCTTTATCCATTCATCTGTTGAAGGACATCTCGGCTCTTTCCACAGTTTAGCTATTGCAGACATTGCTGCTATGAACATTGGGGTGCCTATGGCCCTTCTTTTCACTACATCTGTGTCCTTGGGGTAAATACCCAGTAGTGCAATTGCTGGGTCATAGGGTAGCTCTATTTTTAAATTTTTGAGGAACCTCCACACTGTTTTCCAAAGTGGCTGTACCAACTTGCATTCCCACCAACAGTGTAAGAGGGTTCCCCTTTCTCCACAACCTCTCCAACATTTGTTGTTTCTTTCCCTGTCCATTTTGGCCATTCTAACTGGTGTAAGGTGGTATCTCAGTGTGGTTTTGATTTGAATTTCCCTGATGGCTGATGATGATGAACATTTTTTCATGTGTCTGTTAGCCATTTGTATGTCTTCTTCAGAGAAGTGTCTGTTCATTTCTTCTGCCCACTTTTTGACTTGATTATTTGTTTTTTGGGTGTTGAATTTGAGAAGTTCTTTATAGATTTTGGATACCAGCCCTTTATCTGTAGTGTCATTTGCAAATATCTTCTCCCATTCTGTGGGTTGCCTCTTTGTTTTGTTGACTGTTTCCTTTGCTGTACAGAAGCTTTTTATCTTGATGAAGTCCCAAAAGTTCATTTTTGCTTTTGTTTCACTAGCTTTTGGAGATGTGTCTTGAAAGAAGTTGCTGTGGCTGATGTCAAAGAGGTTACTGCCTATGTTCTCCTCTAGGATTTTGATGGATTCCTGTCTCACATTGAGGTCTTTCATCCACTTTGAGTTTATCTTTGTGAATGGTGTTAGAGAATGGTCGAGTTTCATTCTTCCGCATGTGGCTGTCCAATTTTCCCAGCACCATTTATTGAAGAGACTGTCTTTTTACCATTGCATGTTTTTTCCTGCTTTGTCAAAGATTATTTGACCATAGAGTTGAGGGTCCATGTCTGGGCTCTCTGTTCTGTTCCATTGGTCTGTATGTCTGTGTTTGTGCCAGTACCATGCTGTCTTGGTGATCACTGATTTGTAATATAGCTTGAAATTGGACAACGTGATGCCCCGAGCTTTGTTTTTCTTTTTCAACATCTCCTTGGCGATTCGGGGTCTTTTCTGATTCCATACAAATTTTAGGATTGTTTGTTCCAGCATTTTGAAAAATGTCATTGGAATTTTGATCGGGATGGCATTGAAGGTATAGATTGCTCTGGGTAGCATAGACATTTTAACTATGTTTATTCTTCCGATCCATGAGCATGGAATGTTTTTCCATCTTTTTGTGTCTTCTTCAATTTCTTTCATGAGTGTTTTGTAGTTCCTAGAGTATAGATCCTTTACCTCTTTGGTTAGGTTTATTCTGAGGTATCTTATGGTTTTTGGTGCTATTGTAAATGGAATCGTTTCTCTAATTTCTCTTTCTACAGTTGCATTGTTAGTGTATAAGAAAGCAACTGATTTCTGTGCATTGATTTTGTATCCTGCCACATACCTGAATTGCTGTATGAGTTCTAGTAACTTGGGGGTGGAGTCTTTTGGATTTACCACATAAAGTGTCATGTCATCTGCAAAGAGAGAGAGTTTGACTTCTTCTTTGCCAATTTGAATATCTTTTATTTCTTTTTGTTGTCTGCTGTTGCTAGGACTTCTAGTACTATGTTGAACAATAGTGGCGAGAGTGGGCATCCTTGTCGTGTTCCTGATCTTAAGGGATAGGCTCTCATCTTTTCCCCATTGAGGATGATATTCGCTGTGGGTTTTTCATAGATGGATTTTATGAACTCGAGGAATGTTCCCTCTATCCCTATACTCTGGAGAGTTTTAATCAAGAAAGGATGCTGTATTTTGTCAAATGCTTTTTCTGCATCAATTGAGAGGACCATGTGGTTGTTCTCTCTCCTCTTATTAATGTGTTCTTTCACATTGATTGATTTGCAAATGTTGAACCACCGTTGCATCCCAGGGATAAATCCCACTTGGTCGTGGTGGATGATCCTTTTAATGTATTGTTGGATCCTATTAGCTAGGATTTTGTTGAGAATTTTGGAATTCATATTCACCAGGGATATCGGTCTGAAATTCTCCTTTTTGATGGGGTCTTTGCCTGGTTTGGGGATTAAGGTAATGCTGGCCTCATAGAATGAGTCTGGAAGCTTTCCTTCTGTTTCTATTTTTTGAAACAGCTTCAGGAGAATAGGTATTATTTCTTCTTTGAGTGTTTGGTAGAATTCCCCAGGGAATCCATCAGGCCCTGGACTCTTGTTTTTTGGGAGGTTTTTGATCACTGCTTCAGTCTTGTTACTGATTATTGGCCTATTCAGGTTGTCAATTTCTTCCTGTTTCAGTCTTGGCAGTTTATAGGTTTCCAGGAAGGCCTCCATTTCATCCAGGTTGCTCAATTTACTGGCATATAGTTGTTGATAATAATTTCTAATAATTGTTTCTATTTCCTTGGTGTTAGTCGTGATCTCTCCCCTTTCATTTATAATTTTATTAATTTGGGTCCTTTCTCTTTTCTTTTGGATAAGTCGGCCAGTGGTTTATCAATCTTTTTAATTCTTTCAGAGAACCACCATCTAATTTCTTTGATCTGATCTACTGTGTTTCTGATTTCCAATTCATTGATCTCTGCTCTAATCTCAATTATTTCTCTTCTAATGTGTGGCTTAGGCATCGTTTGTTGCTTTTTCTCTAGTTCTTTAAGATATAAAGTTAGTTGGTGAATTCGGGATTTTTCAGGTTTTTAAGTGAGGCTTTGATGGCTATATATTTCCACCTTAGGACCGCCTTTGCAGTATCCCATAGGTTTTGGACTGATGTTTTTTTGTTCTCATTGGTTTACATGAGTTGTTAAAGTTCTTCTTTGATATCCTGGTTGACCCAAACATTCTTGAGCAGAGTGGTCTTCGGCTTCCAAGTGTTTTCTTTCAAATTTTTTCTTGTGATTGAGTTCCAGTTTTAAAGTATTATGGTCTGAGAATATGCAGGGAATAATCTCAGTCTTTTGGTATTGGTTGAGACCTGATTTGTAACCCAGTATGTGGTCTATTCTGCAAAAAGTTCCATGTGCTCTCGAGAAGAATGAGTATTCTGTTGTTTTAGGGTGGAATGTTCTGTATATATGTATGAGGTCCATCTGGTGCAGTGCATCATTTAAAGCTCTTGTTTCTTTGTTGATTTTCTGCTTAGATGATCTGTCTATTTCTGAGAGTGGAGTATTGCAGTCTCCTACAATTAACATTGTTATCAATATGACTATTTTGGTTAACAGTTGGCTTATGTAGATGGCTGCTCCCATGTTGGGGGCATAGATATTTACAATTGTTAGATCTTCTTGTTGGATAGACCCTTTAAGAATGATATAGTGTCCTTCTGTGTCTCTTATTACAGACTTTAGTTTAAAATCTAATTTGTCTGATACAAGAATTGCTACCCCAGATTTCTTTTGAGGTCCATTGGCATGGAAGATGGATCTCCATCCCTTCACTTTCAGTCTGGATGTATATTTAGGTTCAAAATGAGTCTCTCGTAGACAGCATATGGATGGGTCCTGTCTTTTTATCCAGTCTGCAACCCTGTGCCGTTTAATGGGAACATTTAGGCTGTTCATGTTGAGAGTGATTATTGAAAGATATGAATTTATTGTCATCATGTTACCTGTGAAGACCTTGTATTTATAGATTGTCCCTGTAAATTTCTGTTCTGTATCACTCTTGGGGTCTTTCTCCTTTTATAGAACCCCCCCCCTTAATATTTCTTGCAGGGCCAGCTTAGTGGTCACATATTCTTTTAGTTTCTGCTGGTCTTGGAAGCTCTGCATCTCTCCATCCATTCTAAATGAAAGCTTTGCTGGGTAAATTATTCTTGGCTGCATGTTCTTCTCATTTAGTACCCTGAATATGTCTTGCCAGCCCTTTCTGGCTTGCAAGGTCGCTGTGGATAGGTTTGACATTATTCTGATGTTCCTCTTTCTGTATATAAGGAATCTCTTCCCCTAACTGCCCATAAGATGGTTTCCTTGGTTCTAAGATTTGCAAGTTTTACTATTACATGCCGGGGCATTGGCCTGTTTTCCTTGATCTTGGGTGGGGTCCTCTCTGCCTCTAGGATATGAATGTTTCTTTCATTACCCAGGTTAGGGAAGTTGTCAGCTACGATTTGCTCAAATATATCTTGTAGTCCTCTCTCTCTCCCTCCACCCACTGAGGGATCTCAATAATTCTGACATTGGAATGTTTCATGGTGTCACTTATTTCTCTGATTTTATTTTCATGGATTTTGAGTTGTTTTTCCCTGGCCTCCTCTTTTCCCTTCTTGTCTATTAATTGGTCTTCTAGATCGCTAATTCTTTCTTCTGCCTCACTTACCCTAGCTGTTAGATTATCTAGATTAGATTGGATCTCATCGATAGCATTTTTAAGTTCTGCCAATTCAGCTTTCATTTCTGCCCTTAGAGACTCTATGTTGCCATTAATTGATTTCTCCATTCTAGCTATTGTCTTCAGAATTGCTACCCTGAATTCCATCTCTAACATCTTGGTTATATCTGAATCCATTTGTAAATCTGTGGCATAAGTCATAGTGCCTGAGTCTTTCCTATTTGGGGGGTTTCTCCTCCCAGCCATTCTGTTGAGGGGTGGTTGAGGTAATTTATAGAGTCCAAATTATTGACCACACCCCAAGCAAGATGCACCTGTTTAATAGGGACCTTAGGATTGCTGGCCTCTTGTTTTCCCAGCCTGACTTCTGGGGGAGGAGCCTGCCGCACTGTTACTCAGGCAGCCCTCTTTGGGCAGAGTTGCCCTGCCCCCTGTGATGGGCGATGGGCTCAATGAAAACCAGTTTTGGGGGGTTTTTGTTCTCTGGCCGCTTTCCCTGGCAGCTTTCTGCCTCTCTTCCAAGAGTCAGAGCAGAAGAGATCGTTTTCAACCCTCTGCCTCAGAGCAGAGATTGCAGTCTGTTCTTTAGTGAGCTCTCCAGGCCACACTATCTATGTTTCTGTCTCTGGTGCTATAAACTGCAGCATCCTGGGTTGTGCACCCCTCAGCAGCTCTCCAAGTCCTCACCTCCTGGTCGGGGTATATCTCTGCCCTTTGTGCTTCTAAAACTGCCAGCCGCCCCCAATTCCCAGGCACAGCCCCCCTGCTCTTGTTTCTGACCAGGGGTCTGCCCTAAAGTCCTTTCCCTGTTGCTACCAGTCTGCGAGTCTGTGCCTGGTCCCCAGCGTGGGAGGCTATCACTCACTGGGCGTGTAGGATCCCTATGGCTCAGCTCCCTCACCCTTCCATATATCCTCCAACATCTGCCCACAGAATCACGGCTCCCCACTTCCTACCTCGAAACCAACCACCTGCGATATTCTGTTTGTAAAGATCAAGACCTATCTTCTTATATCTCAGGCTGATTTTGTGGGTGTTCAGAGTGGTCTGGTCGATATCCAGCTAAATTCTGGGGACCGTTTGGAAAAGTGCCCCTACTCCTCCCCCATCTTTTCCAAGTTTCCAACTTAAATACCTTTTCTTATGTTTGTTGCCTTGAATTTCCTCTTTTGTGAAGTGCCTGCTTAAGACTTTTGTCTATTTTTTTTTTTTAAGATTTTATTTATTTGACAGAGAGAGACACAGTGAGAGAGGGAACACAAGCAGGGGGAGTGGGAGAGGGAGAAGCAGGCTTCCCGCTGAGCAGGAAGCCCGATGTGGGGCTCAGTCCCAGGACTCCGGGAACATGACCTGAGCTGAAGGCAGATGCTTAATGACTGAGCCACCCAGGGGCCCCGACTTTTGTCTATTTATTAATTGGACTGTTTATCCTTTACATTTTGATTTGGAGGAACTCTTTATATGTTCTGAATAAACCTTTTGCTGGTTATATATGTTGCAAATAGTCTCATTTTGACTTTTGTTTTCATTTTCTTAGTAGTTTCATTTGATGAACATCAATTCTTAATTGTAATATAGTCCAATTTATTTATCATTTATTTTATAGTTAATGTTTTTTATGAATGGGATATTTTCTCAATACAAGGTCATGAAGATATTATTTTAAATTATTTTCTAAAAGCACTATTGATTTGGGCATCTGCGTGGCTCAGTCAGTTAAGCGTCTGCCTTTGGCTCAGGTCATGATCTCAGGGTCCTGGAATTGAGTCCTGCATCATTGGGCTTCCTGCTCAGTGGGCAGTGTGCTTCTCCCTCTGTCTCTTCCCCCTCTTGTGGGCTTTCTCTCTTTCTGTTCCCCCACAAAAAATAAATAAATAAAATCTTTAAAAAAAATAAAAGCACCATTGATTTTGACTTTAGCATAAATCTATTTTCCCTGACATGTTTCCCACATGAGGCAGGGGTCACGTTAAAAACATTTTTTTTTTTCATATGGATAACCATTTGTCCTAATACTTTTTAGTTGGGTTGTCTCTGCAAAGTAACCATCATCATAAATTACAAGTCCATATGAGTATGGGTCTGTGTCTGCACCTCTGTTTATTCCATTGTTCTTCTTGTAAGTCTTGATTTTCAGTACAGCAGTCTGCTTACCCTACTATTTTAAGGTTGTCTGAGCTATCTTGGCCCTTTGCATTTCCATATAAATTCTGAAATCACCTTTTATATATCCTTGGTATTTTTATTTGGATTGCATTTAATTAATTTGAGGATGAATTATAATAATACTAGTATTCTAATATACAGTTATAATTTACCTACTTATGTAGATTTTCTTTAATTTCTTTCAGTATTGTTTTAAAGTTTCATATGCAGAGTTTTGTAAATATTTTACTGGATTTATTTCTGGGCATTTGATATTTTAGGTGCTATTATAAAGTTGCTTAAAATTTTTGTTTTCTGACTTGAAATTTTCTATGTCATATAGAAATAAAATAGATTTTTGAATGTTTACTGGGAAATGGCAGATCAGATTATGAAGCAATTGGATATTTGGCTTTTAGGAATCTTTCAAAATGGAAAATCTTCCTGCCTCACTCAGTGTTTTAATACTTTTATTTTTCTAAAGTGTCACAATATATAAATACAGCGCCCCTATATTAGTTTCCTATTGTTATTGTTACAAATTACTACAAACTACAAATTTATTATCTGATAGTTCTGGAGTTCAATATCTAAAATTGATTTGTAGGTTTGTGTTCCTTGTAGAAGTTCTAGGGGAGAATCTTTTTTCTTGCCATTTTTAGCTTCTATGGGCCACTTGCATTTTTTGGTTTGTGGCCCTGCATAACTCTGATCTCTGCTTCTGTCATCACTTCCCTCTCTGGCACTTAACTTTCCTGTCTCTTTCTTATAAAGATCATGGTACGTTGGGTCCACCCAGATAATTCAATATAATCTCCCCATCTCAAGATATTTTTTTTATTGAAGTATAAGTGACATAAATGCTATATTAATTTCAGCTGTACAACATATTGATTTGACATTACCATACCTTTCTGAATGCGCACCACAATAAGTATAGTCACAATCTATCACCAAATAATATTATTATAATAGTATTAACTATATTCCCTATCTTGTGCTTTTCATCTCTGTGATTTATTTATTTTGTACCTGGAAGTTTGTACTCTTAATCCCCTTTATTTATTTTGCCCATCCTTCCCACCTGCTTCCCCTCTATCAACCACCAGTTGTTCTATTTAAGAGTCTGTTTGTTTTATTTGTTTGTTCATTTGTTTTGTTGTTCATTTGTTTTGTTTTATAGATTCCACATATAGGTGAAATCACATCTTTGTCTTTCCCTGTCTGATTTATTTCACATAGCGCTATAACCTCTGGATCTACCCATGTTTTCACAAATGTCAAGATGTCATTCTTTTTAATGACTAATATTCCATTATTTACATATTTCACTTCTTCTTTATCCAATCATTGATTGATGGACACTTGGGTTGCTTTTACATCACGTCTATTGTAAATAATGCTGCAATTTTGAATTAGTGATTTTACTTTCTTTGTGTAAATACCCAGTAGTGGAATTACTGGCTCATATGATGCTTCTATTTTTAATTTTTTGAGGAACCTCCATACTGTTTTCTACAGTGGTTACACCAATTTACATTCCTACCAATAGTGCACAAGGGTTCTCTTTTCTCCAAATCCTCGCCAACATGTGTTATTTCTTGTTTTTTTTTTTTTGATACTAGCCATTCTGACTGTTGTGAGTTGATACTGTGATTTTGATTTGCATTTCCATGATGATTAGTGATGTTGAACATCTTTTATGTGTCTACTGGCCATATTTATACCTTTGGAAATGCTTCTTCATGTCTTCTGCCCATTTTTAAATCAGGTTATTTGTTTTTCTGGTGTTGAGTTGCATAAGTTCTTTATATATTTTGGATATTAACTTCTTATCAGATACATTATTTGCAAATATCTTCTCCCATTCACTAGGTTACCTTTTTGGTTTGTTGCTGGTTTCCTTCCTTGTGCAAAAGCTATTTATTTTCTTTTAAACCAATAATTTATCTTTGCTTTTCTTTTGGTTGCCTGAGGAAACATATCCATAAATATGTTACCGAGGCTGATGTCCAAGACATTACTGTTTGTTTTCTTTTTAGCCATTCTATGGCTTTGGATATCACATTTAGGTGTTTAATCCATTTTGAGTTTATTTTTCTGTATGATGCAAGAAAGTGGTCCAGTTTCATTCTTTTGTATATAGCTCTTTTACATATAGCTGTCCAATTTTCCCAATACCATTTATTGAAAAGACTGTCTTTTCCACATTTTATACTCTTGCCTCCCTTGTTATAGATTAATTGACCATACATTTGTGGATTTACTTTTGGACTTTCTATCATGTTCCATTTATCTATGTTTATATTTGTGCCAGTACCACATACTTTTTTTTTAAGATTTCATTTATTTGAGAGAGAGCGAGTGAACGAGAGAGAGAATATGAGTGGGGTGAAGGGCAGAGGGAGAAGCAGACTCCCTGCTGAGCAGGGATCCTGATGTGGGACTTGATCCTGGGACTCTGGGATCATGACCTGAGCCAAAAGCAGACACTTAACTTACTGAGCCACCCAGGCACCCCATATTTTTCATTACTACAGGTTTGTAGTGTATCTTGATATCTCGAGCTGTGATATCTCCAGCTTTATTCTTATTTCTCAAGATTGCTTTGGCTATTTGAGGTCTTTTGTAGTTCCATACAAATTTGAGGAATATTTGTTCTAGTTTTGTGAAATATGCTATTGGTATATTAATAAGGATTGTATTGAATTTGTAGATTACTTTGGGTAGTATGGACATTTTAGCAATATTAATTATTCTAGTCACTGAGCATGGTAAATCTTTACAGTTGTTTGTATCATCTTCAGTTTTTTTCGTGTCTTATTATTTTCAGAGTATAGGTCTTTCTCCTCTTTGGTGAAATAATATATATAACAAATATATTATTCCTAGTTATTTTAATCTTTTTGGTGCATTGTTTACGTGATCATTTTCTTAACTTCTCTTTCTGCTACTTCATTATTAGTTTATAGAAATGCAATAAATTTCTATATATTTTTGTTTCCTGAAAATTTACTGAATTCATTTATCAGTTTTAATAGTTTTTTGTTGGAGTCCTTAGAGTTTTCTATATCATGTCATGTGCAAATAGTGGCAGTTTTTACTTCTTCCTTACCAATTTGGATGTCTTTTCTTTCTTTTTTTTTTTTAAGATTTTATTTATTAGAGAGAGAGAGTAAACACAGAGGGAGCAGCAGGCAGAGGGAGAGGGAGAAGCAGGCTCCCTGAGTAGGGAGCCCAATGTGGGGCTTGGTCTGATAGAATTTACTTGTGAGTCTATCTGGTTCTGGACTGTTGTTTGTTGGGAATTTTGTTTTATTACTGATTTGATTTTGTCACCAGTAATTGGTCTGTTCAGATTTTCTACTTATTCCTAGTTCAATTTTTGAAGGTTATATATCTCTAGGAATTTATCCACTTCTTTGTGGTTGTCCAGTTTGCTGGCATATGATTTTTCATAATATTCTCCAATAATTCTTTGTGTATCTGTGGTGCCCATTGTTATCTTCTCCATTTCTGACTTTACTTAGTTGAGTCCTTCATCTTTTTTTTTTTTCTTGATGAGTCTGGCTAAAGTTTTATCAGTTTGGTTTATCTTTTCAGCTCTTGATTTTTTTGATTTCTTTGATTTCTTTCTTTCCTTCTTTCTTCCTTTCTGTGTCTATTTCATTTATCTCTACTTTACTTACTATCATTTCCTTCCTTCTACTAGCTTTTCTAGTTCCTTTAGGTATACAATTGTGTTGTTTATTTGAGATTTGTGCTTGCTTGTTTCCTAAAGTATACCTGTATCAATGTAAACTTCCCTCTTTGCTGCATCCCAAATATTTTGGACCATTGTGTTTTCATTTTCATTTGTCTCCATGTATTTTATTTTTTAATTTCCTTTTTGATTTCTCCATTCATCCCTTGGTTGTTTAGTAACCTGCTGTTTAGCCTCCATATATTTGTGTGTGTGTGTGTGTGTGTGTTTTAGTTTTTGTCCTGTAATTGATATCTTGTTTCATACCAATTTTGGTTGGAAAAGGTGCTTGATATGCTCTCAGTCTTCTTAAATTTATTGAGTCCTGTTTTGTGGCCTAACATGTGATCTGTCCTGGAGAATGTTCCATGCACATTTGAAAAGAATTTGTATTTTGCTGTTTTGGGGTGGAATGTTTTGTATATATTTGTTAGGTCCATCTTGTTTAATGTGTCATTCAAAGCCACTGTTTCCTTGTTGATTTTTTTACCTGGATGATCTATTTGCTGATGTAAGTGAAGTGTCAAATTTCCTACTATAACTGTATACTATTTTTTTCCTTTATGTCTGTTAATATTTGCTTTATATAATTAGGTGATCCTATGTTGGGTGCATAGACATTTACAACAGTTGTATCCTGTTGTTGGATTGTTCACTTTATCATTATGTAGTGCCCTTCTTTGTCTCTTGCTATAGACTTTGTTTTAAAGTCTACTTTGTCTTATATGAGTATTTCCACCCTACCTTTTTTTTTCTTTTTCATTTGCTATGGACTATCTTTTTCATTTGCTATGGACTATCTGTTTTCATCCCTTCACTTTCAGTCTGCATGTGTCTTTAAGTCTAAGGTGAGTCTCTTGTAGGCAACATATAGATGGGTCTTGTTTCTTTTTAATCATCACCCTATGTCTTTTGATTGGATCATTTTGTCCATTTATATTTATAGTAATTATTCATAGGTTTTTATTTATTGTCATTTTGTTAATTGTTTTCTAGTTGTTTTGTAGTTCTTCTGTGTTCCTTTTTTTTCTTTCCTTGTTCTCTTCCCTTGTGGTTTGATGGCTTTCCCTTGTGGTGTTATGCTTGGATTCCCTTCCTTTTGTGTGTGTGTGTCTGTTATTGGTTTTTGGGTTTTGGTTACCATTGGGTTCATATATAATGTCAAGATACTTAATTACATCTGAAAAGTCTGTTTTGCCATGTATACCACATATTCACAGTTTCTGGGGATTTGAAGATGAACATCTTTGGGGAGCCATTATTTAGTCTACCACATTCTCCTTGGCTTATTGACCTTATCATATCCTTAAGAAGATTAGACTTCTGTTAAAAATAGTGAATGAAATTTTAAAAATTATATTCAATAATTATTTTTTCTATGTATTAGCTTGAAAAGAAACATTTGCTTGAAAAGTGCTGCTAAAATATTTTGGAAGTCTCTATGGACAGTTATTAGTGACCTTAATTTTTGGAACACCTAGGTCAATAGTACATAAGTGGCAATAGAAATCTTAGTTTGCTTGGGACATTGTGTACTCATACAGCCTTCTGCTATTTGTTCAAAATGTCCTGGGCTTATTTAGTTATTATAATCATTCCCTGGGATTTACAGTATTTTTGTGTCTAAATATTTAAAAAGTGATAGATTTTACTCATGGAACCTCATTTATTTGTAAACCATCAATTTTGTCCTTTTGTTTGAGGTTTAAAATGCTACTACATTTTATGTGCTTCCTACTGATAGAACTCTCTTACCATTTTGGTCTGCCAAGTGACCAGTTATGAGCCTGACATTTTATTGTGATCTCATACTTGAATTCTAAAAATGTTTGCATTATTTCATACCGTATTAGGGTGTAAAATTAAAAAAAAATCTATTTAGAACTATTTATAAGTTATATTGCTCATACCTTTTTGTTCAGATATTTTAATATAATTGAAGTTCTAGAAAGATGTTACATTTAAACTATGTTTTTATTTTTTACCACTTGACATACCACTGAACCCCACCCCCCCCAAATTTTTTTTAACCTGAGATTGAAAAGCACAAGTAGAAAATTATGGAATCTAATTCATAAAACCTGGATGCTGCTAATTACCAACTGTGTAATCTTGGGAAAGTCATTTGCTATGGTTGGAATGCTTGTGTTCCCTCTCATTCATATGTTTAAATCATAACGACTGAGGTGGGTCTTCGGGTGATTATTAGGTCATAAGGTGGGTATGGGCATGAGGTAGGTCTTTGGGTGAGTAGGTCATGAAGGT
The DNA here is from genome assembly GCF_002201575.2 of Neomonachus schauinslandi. Classification (NCBI taxonomy): domain Eukaryota; kingdom Metazoa; phylum Chordata; class Mammalia; order Carnivora; family Phocidae; genus Neomonachus; species Neomonachus schauinslandi. The sequence continues at coordinate 64,821,211 of NC_058405.1, read as the reverse complement.
TCTGCTATCTTATTGAGTTAGTGCCCTTATAAAAGAGTCCTCAGAGATGAAGGTTTAATTTTGCTTTTGGTTCCTTTGCCTGAAGAGACATCTTTGGAAAAATGTTTCTACAGCCAATGTTAAAGAAATTATTGCCTGTCTTCTTCTCGGAGTTTTATGGTTTCAGGTTTCACATTTAGGTCTTTAACTGATTTTGAGCTTGTTTTTCTGTATGGTGTAAGAAAGTGATCCATTTTTATTCTTTTGCATGGTCTAGTTTTCTCAGCACCATTTGTTGGAGAGACTATCTTTTCCCCAGTGCATAGTCTTGCCTCATTTGTTGTGGATCAATTGATCATATATGTATGAGTATTTCTGGGCTTCCTATTATGTTTCATTGATCTATGTGTGTATTTTTGTGCCAGTACCAACCTGTTTTGTTTACTACAGGTTTGTAGCATATCTTGAAATCTGGAATTGTGATACCTCCAGCTTTGTTCTTGTTTCTTGAGATTACTTTAGCTCTTCGGGGCTTTTTTTTTTTTTTTTGTGGTTCCATACAAATTTTAGTATTATTTGTTCTAGTTCTATAACAAAATATAAAGCTTTTGCACAGTGAAGGAAACCATCAACAAAATCACAAGGCAATGTACTGAATGGTAGAAGATATTTGCAAATGATATATCCAGTAAGGGGTTAATATCCGACCAAAAATATAAAGAACTTATACAACTCAACACCAGAAAAACAGACACGTGAAAAGATGCTCAGTGTTTCTAATCATTAGGGCAGTGCAAATCAAAACCACAGTGAGATATTTCCTCATATCTGTCAGAATGTGTAAAATCACAAGAAATAACAAGTATTTGTGAGGATGTGGAAAAAAAGGAATTCTTGCAAACTGTTAGTGGGAATGCAAATTGGGGTAGCCACTGTGGAATACAGTATGGAGGTTCCTCAAAAAGTTAAAAATAGAAATGCCATATGATGTAGTAATTCCACTACTGGAATTTACCCAAAGAAAATGAAAACACCAATTCAAAAAGATATATGCACACCTATGTTTATTGCAACATTATTTACAATCACCAAGATATGGAAGCAACTCAAGTGTCTATTGATAGATGAATGGATAAAGAAAATTGATACACACACACACAGGCACAGTGGAATATCAGTCATAAAAATAATGAGATCTTGTCTTTCAACAATATGGGTAGATATAGTGGTTATAATGCTAAGTGAAATAAGTCAAACAGAGAAAGACATGTACCAGATGATTTCACTCATACATGGAATTTAAGAAACAAAACAAACAAAGACAAAGAAAAAGACAAACAAAAAACCAGACTATTAAATATAAAGAACAAACCAGTGGTTGCTGGAGGGGACCTGGGCAGGGGAGGGGTAGTTGGGTGAAATAGATAAAGGAGATTAAGAGTACACTTATCGTGATGAACATTGAGTAATATATAGAATTGTTGAATCATTATATTGTACACTTGAAACTAATATAATGCTATATGTTAATTATCCTTCAATAAAAGGAAAAAAGGCCTCAGAGAGTTTGCTAGCTCCCATTCCCCCATGTGAATATACAACAAGAAGTCTATGAGCAGAAAGAGGGCTTTCAACTCGATCATACTGGCTCTCTGATGTTAGACTTCTAGCCTCCAGGACTTTGAGAAATACATTTCTGTTGTCTATAATATACCCAGTGTATTTCTTCTATCAGAAAGTGGTATTTTCTTTCAGCAGCCTACACAAACTAAAGCACCATTTATCCTCATCTGTAAAATGGGAATTGTAGTAATACTTAACAGAATTATGACAATAAATGTGGAAAAGTTGCTATGTAAACTGCAGTGGCTCTGGTTTTTGTTTATTCAACATTGTTCCTGAAATTGAAGTTTGATTATTAAGGGCTTTTCTAGGGTCAATTGATAGTAAATCCAACCCAAACTGGGTTAAGATAAAAGGGAAGCTTATTGGTTCACATGACTCAAAATTCCAGAGGAACATCTGATTCAGGAGCAGTTTGATGAAGAGGCTAAAATGTCATCAGGACCTACCATCTATCTCATCAGCCTGCTCTTCTGTATAGTTTTGTTTCATTCTACTTTCATGTGGTATCAGTATAACTGTCAGAAGTTTTAGACTTGTAGTCACCTATACTCAACTTCAGAGAAAAAGAACATATCTCTTTCAGATAGTTTTTGTGAAAACTCTAGAATTTACTCTAAATTGGACCAGTTTGAGAGACATGCCCATCCCTGACTTGACCTTATTTGGTCATAAGACTTAGACTGAACCAACATGAATCACACCACTGATCTCTAGAGCCTAAAGGGATCTCTAAACCACAAGTATCAGGAGTGGCAAAAGATTTGGCGTGTTATAACCAAAAGAAGGGGGTGGGAGTGAGTTCCAGATGATAAAGTGTCCATTCCATATGTACTTAATGTTTCTAAAAAGTATGTCATTTTATCATTAGTTTGTCCTACTCTGGAGAGAGAGTTTTCATGGAAGAAACTATGCCTTTTTGTTTTAATATATTCTTTCTCCCTTTGTTTATCCAAAGCTCATAATTATAACATGCTCTATATCTTTCCTTTCTTTCTGGCAACCGACTTGCTACCATCTGTTTTTCATTGAATGATGTATGGGAAAGCCACATTTTCCTAGCTGGGAAAGTTTGATGAGCCGTTCTCTGTCTTTATGCATTCCGTTTAACACATTCCTATTTTTAGATTTTTGGGAAGATTTATACATATGATTGGTAGCCAGTATTTGCTCTTAAAAACTCTTTTTTAGAAAATTTAAGGTTTCACTTATTCTTGAGCACTTTTCCAAGCTACTTAGGACAGTGTTCTAAAAATATATAAAACTCTAGTGGACATAGACACACTGTTTAATATTTTATGGACATAATATGAATTTGTATTTTTCTCTAGCTAATTTATTTACTCATGTTTTTACAAATACTAAATGCAGACAAATAAAACTTAAATAACATTTTTTTTTTCCTTTTCTGAGTAAGGCTAAAAGTGATCATAGATAGTTTAAATGATAAAGCTGAAGAATTCATTTTTAGATAGAAGCATTGGAATTTTCAGCCTCCGTCACACTTCATTGTTACCCTTGTTAAACTTCCCTGGAAGATGGTAACTTAATTAGATCACCATTGGTAGTACTTTTTCTTCTAGTACATTTTCAGTTTTACAAGGGGAAGTTTTTGGTGTTTTGATTTTATAATCTCATTCAGTAATTAATGCTTTTGATTAGATTATTTGTGAACAAGTGCATAAATAGCTCAATTGATCAAAATAATTTCCATTTGTATAAGCAATATATATGTTTTTACTTCACTGAGTTGCATTCATTCAGTTTTCTCTTCAAGACAAAGCTAATGAAACAGCTTCTTTGGTTCACTTTGCTTTTGCCAGTCTGTGCACAGCACGTGCAAATGAATAAGTGGCATCTGCCTGGGTTATTCATCATGCATATAGAAGATAATACATGAGATGAAAACTATTCAGTCACCCCTCCCATCACCCTGTGGGATATTCTGGCAAAAGTGTAGGGGAAAAATTTGAAAACTTTTCTTGAATCCTTATCTAAACACACAAGTTGTAAGAATCAGGTGCTGTGAGGTGCTTCCATACTTTGGATTGAGTATATTTTGTTTACAACTTTGAGTTTACCAATTCCTGTGGGAATTCTTGATTTTTCTGTTCTAATTTTCCTTATCTTTAAAATGAGTATCATAATATAGCTTTTTAGGCCTGTGGTTATGATTAAAGGAGTTATACCTGTATGGTATTAAGAAGAGATAGTATGTATTCTGTAAATGTTGACAATTATTATGGAATGGAATTCAGCATGGCAGGTAAGAGCCAAGGCTTTGGGATCAAATTTGCTTGATTTTTTTTTTTTTAATTCTTCCTTGGGCAAGATACTTAATCTTGCTGGGGCATAATTCTCTTACTTGTAAAATTGGTATAATAATGGTACCCAAGTCATAGGGTTGTTGTGACTTTAAATAAGAGACTATATACAAAGCACTTAGAATAATAATCCCTGGGGTATGTAAGCACTCAAAAAATATAAACTACTATTATTATTATTTGGAGCATCTGTGTTGGATTATAAATGCCACCAGAACACATACAAGATGTTTACTTAATTTGCATAGATTTTAAGAGAGAAACTTTATGGGTAAATGCTACCAAATGTTAAGTTTTAAATTTGGATTAGCTGTGCTTGATTTTTTTTTCCCACTCCATCACCCAGTATTCTGGTAAGTGGTTGAATTCTTCTAACAAATATAAATAAACACACGTGTGCTAATATGAAACAGTTAAACAGCAAAGCCCTATGTTAGATAGACGAGGCTCAGCTCCAAGAGAAAATGGATCCTGAATCATACAAATATTTGTATCAAACATCAGGAAATAAATAAAAAGGAACAAACTTTATGGAATAAGGGAATGGAGGAGAGTCTCAGAGAAATCTTTTAGTACAGACAAGAGTATATTCACCTTAGTCCTTCCCTCTTCAGTGGCATAGCACAGAGGATGTTCACAAACATTCAAGCAGTCTGTGATGGATAGACCTAACTTCTGTAGTTTTTGCGTTGTGCATATTAGTGCAAACATAGCCATAAAGTGAAAAAAGAAGTACTAGCATAAAAGTGATCGAAATACAGTTGATGAACTACATGTAGATGAAGCACTAAACTAAATACTTTGTTAATTGAACTTTCAGCAATTGCAGACAACAATACTTTCTTTTTTCAATTGATATATCAACATTGGTATCAAGACAATAGCCTGCCCAATGGGAATTAGCTTAGGGAAAACAAACCTCCCCAAAACCAAAAATTTCATGCAGGCTGAATACTACTGGAATGACATCAAAAGAGCAAAATCAAGACCAGGGCAGTGGTATGACCCAAATTACTCATAACCAAGGGTTTTATATCTTTAGTGGGTACTTAGTAACTACATACCAGGTACTGTGCCAAGTGCTTTAGATATATGATTTAATTAAATCATATATCTAAATCTTCATTTCAACCTTTTAGACACTATTATTATCAACTCCATTTTATAGGGGTATAGGCTTTTAAGTGTTGTTTCAAGGTTAGGAATGGTTGCACTGGGGTGAAAATTCAGACTTATTTGAGTCGAGAATCCATGTCTTAATAGTTCTTCCAAACTTCATACAATCCATTAAAGAAGAGGAATTCGGAGTTTTCCAACAACAACAACAACAACAACAAAAAACACTACACTGTAGTTATAGCCATGTTTAAGTTCATTGCTGATGAGATACTTAGAGTTAATGATTCAGTTTCCCAGATGAACAGGCAGGACAAGCAGCTCTGCTAGCCAGAGGTTGTGGTCCCATTTGGGGTAAACAATGGACTAGTGGATTAGCTGGGAATTTAATAGGGGTTTCTAGGAAGTGCAACAGTCATAGGGTTTGATAAGTTCTCCATATATCTCAGGTTAACCAGAGGCTGTGTTCATGTGCAGTAGAGACAGAAATGGGTCCAAGCCATCCATACATTCCTGGGCTAATAGAATGTCACATGCATACGGAAGGTTCCAAAGAGCTTGGTAGAAAGCAAAAGCTGGAGGAGGCTTGAAACTGGCCTGAACTTTGAATGTACTCTCTAGGCCACACACAGATCCACCAGAAGAATAGATAGCCTTATTGGCTTGAAGTCTTTGAGTACAACCTGTGAAAAATCTTTGCATGAACAGTAAACTATATGACTGCTCAGTGACTCCTGGGAAACCAGGATTAAAAATAAAAACAAGAAAAAAATTAGTAGAGACATAATGAGATACACTTTACAGATTTAGTTCAGGCTAGTTATCAATCAACAATAACAACTCTCAGTAAAATAGTAATCTAGAGTTGCTATAATATATTATATAAAATTTCCAGTACTCAATAAGAAATTAGAAGATGTGCAAGAAAACCATAAATTATATTCCATACCCAGAAAAAAGTCAAGTGAAACTTTCTCTGAATTTCCTGAGATTTCGCATTTAGCTTACAAAGACTTTAAGCAACTCTGATAACAATATTCAATGACCTAAACAAAATCATGTCTATAGAATGAAAGTGAACTATGATAAGAATGATTTAACAAAATATGAGGAGATAGAAATTATTATTATTATTTTTAAAGATTTTATTTATTTATTTGAGAGAGCACATGAGAAGGGGGAGGGTCAGAGGGAGAGGCAGACTCCCCGCTGAGCAGGGAGCCCGATGCGGGACTTGATCCTGGGACTCCAGGATCATGACCTGAGCCGAAGGCAGTCGCTTAACCAACTGAGCCACCCAGGCACCCTGAGGAGATAGAAATTATTAAAAAAAAAAAAAAAACCAAATGGAAATCCTGTAGTTGAAAAGTATAGTAAGTGGATTGAAAATTTTACTAATGGGATTCAACAGCAGATTTGATATGGAAGAAAAGAGAATCAATGAACTTGAACATAGACCAATAGAAGCTATCCATCCTGAAGACAGAAAAATAATTGAAGAAAATGAACAGAACCTCAGAGAGCTGTGGGAGAACATAAAGCATACCATATAATGGGAGTCCCAGAAAGAGGAGAGGAGATAGTTAGAAATAACATTTCAAGGAATAATGCCTGCAGATTGTCTACATTTGATGAACATTGTTTATTTACAGAGTCAAGAAGTACAACAGAATCCAAGAAAAACAGACATAGTTATAGACCTAGATACATCATAGTCAATCTGTTGAGAAACGAGAAAGTTTTGAAAGAAGCAAGAGAAAAATGTTTCATCAAGCTCAGGGTAATAACTAAAAATGTAATGGCTAACTTCACATTAAAAACAATAGAAGCCAGAAGTCAGTGGGATGCCATATTCAAAATGTTGAAGGAAAAAAACTGTCAATAATTTTGTACATAACGATGTTGTTCTTCAAAATGAAGACGCAATAATGAAAACCAAAATAAACAAAGATGGAGAGAATTAGTTGCCAACATATGTATCTTACAAGAAGTACTAAAGAAAGTCTTTTAGTCTGGAAAGAAGTGACACCAAATAGTAACTCAAATCCACTGAAAAATGAGGAATTATAGAAATGACAAATGTGTGGATAAATATAAGATCCTATTAATATATTTCATTTCTTTTTAAAACTTCTTCAAAAGACAGAATTGTATAAAGCAATAATTACAACACTGTAATGCTGAATTTTAACATATGTAGAGGTGATAGATATAATAATATTAACACTAAGGAGTAGAGAAGAAAAGGAGATATATTGGAACAAAGTTTAAATATTTTGCCAGTTAAATGCATAGAGTTAAAGTTAAAATGCATAGAGCAGCCACTAAGAAAATAACTTAAAAATATAGTAAAAAATTAACAGAGGAATTAAAATAGTACAAACACAGACTCAACACAAAATTAGACACTAAACAAAATATATTGAATCAAAAAAGACTTGAGACATATAGAAAACAAAGAGAAAATGCAGACATATATTCTAACATGTCAATATTATTTTAATGTGAATGGACAAACACACTACTCAGAAGACAACGATTGTCAGATTGGATAAAAATGCAAGGCACGACTATAAGCTGTCAGTAAGAGACATCTTAAATTTAAAGACATGAATAGGTTGGGAGTAAAAGAATAGAAAAAGTCATACCATGGAAACAAGTAACCATAAGAGAGCTAGTCATTACATTAACATCATACTAAATAGACTTTATGAGAAATATTACTAAAGAAAAAGAAGGACATTTAAAATGATGAAAGGGACAATGCAGTCAGGGAGATGTATATGCACCTAACAATAGAAGCCTAAGTACATAAAGCAAAATGTGACAAAATTGAAAAGAAAGAGGGCGCCTGGGTGGCTCAGTTCGTTAAGCGACTGCCTTCAGCTCAGGTCATGATCCTGGAGTCCCTGGATCTAGTCCCACATCGGGCTCCCTGCTCGGCGGGGAGTCTGCTTCTCCCTCTGACCCTAACCCCTCTCATGTGCTCTCTCTCATTCTCTCTCTCTCAAATAAATAAATAAAATCTTAAAAAAAAAATTGAAAAGAAAGACACAACAACCATAATTGGAGATATAAATACTTTATTTTTAATAATTAATAGAACAGTTAGAAAATCACCAAGTTTAAAGAAGACTGGAACAACATTGTCAAGCAGCTCAACTGATATATCTACCCAATGACTACAGAATGCACATTATTTTTAAGTGCACATGTGGCATTCTCCAGGGTAGGCCATTTGGTGTAACAAAAAACAAATCTCAATTTAAAAATGTTGCAATTATAAATATGCTCTCTGACCACTGTGGAATTTGATTGGATCTCCACACAGAAAAAATCTTAGAAACTCCCATATATTTCTAAATTAAACACACTTCTATATAACTCAGGGGTGAAAGAGGAAGTAACAATGAAAATTAAAAGTAGTTTGAATTGGATAGAAACAACAATACAACATATCAAAATTTATAGGATGCAGTTAAAGCAATGCTTAGAGGAAAGTTTAAGGTTCTAAATATCTATATTAGAAAAAAAGAAAGGTCTTAAATCAATAATACAAACTTTCACCTTAATCTTAAAGATACTCAAGCTAAATATAATATAGAAAAATAATATGGAATATAGAGAAATATAGAAGTAAAAAATATATAGAATATAGAAATACAGAAAAAGAAGAGCTATCCCCAAAATAAATAGAAGGAAGAAATAATAAAGATTATTGTGGAACTCAATGAAATAGAAAACAAAACAATAGAGAAAATCAGTGAAACCAAAAGTTGGTTCTTTGAAAAGACCAACAAACTCAAAAAACCTTTAGTTAGGATTGCAAAGAAAGAAAGGAAGAAAGAAATAAAGAAATAAAGCTCAAAATAACAAAATCATAAATGGCATCACTATTAATTCTACAAAAATTTAAAAAGATTGTAAGGGAATATTATAAAAAAGTACCAACAAGTTAGACAGCTTAGAAGAAACACAAATTTCTAGAAAAATACAAATTACTGGAATGGACTTTATAAGAGAGAAAATCTGATTCGATCTACAAGTACAGATATTGAATTAGGTATTGAAAATCTTTTCATAAAGAAATGTCCAGGCCTAGACTGGCTTTATTAGTCAGTTCTATCAAATATTTAAATAAGAATAATACCAAATGCAAACTTTCTCAAAAAACAGTAGAGGAAGGAACAATGTTCCAGTCAATCTCAACTCAGTACTACCCTGACATAAGAGCCAGACAAAGGCAACAAAAGAAAACTACAGACCAATATCCTTCATGGACATAGATATTAAAATTCTTAAAAAGGTATTAACTTCTCAAATATAGCAAAATACAAATGAATTAATATGCCTGGGTTTTATTTTTGGATATATTCTATGAATGAACGATTGATTTAATATTTGAACATCAATTAAGGGGAAAAAAACGTTACATGATCATGTTAATGGACACAGAAAAAGCACTTCACAAAATCCAACATCCATTTATATTTAAAAAACCCCACATGCACACAAAAACTAAAGTTTGGGTATAAAAGGAAATTTCCTTTATCTGTTAAAGGTACTTGATAAAAAATCTATTACCAGAGCCAGTTACATGGTCATGGACCTATGCAGTCACATAGAGTCTGTGTCTAGCAGGACTCTAAAGTCATCTATTTGAAATTCTTAATATTTTTTCACCATTGCATATTTTTTCCTGCTTTGTCGAAGATTATTTGACCATAGAGTTGAGGATCCCTATCTGGGCTCTCTATTCTGTTCCATTGGTCCACATGTCTGTTTTTCTGCCCGTACCATGCTGTCTTGGTGATCACTGGTAATATAGCTTGAAATCCAGCAATGTGATGCCCCCAGCTTTGTTTTTCTTTTTCAACATTTCCTTGGCAATTCAGGGTCTTTTCTGATTCCATATAAATTTTAGGATTGTTTGTTCCGGCACTTTGAAAAATTTTGTTGGAATTTTGATCAGGATGGCGTTGAAGGTATAGATTGCTCTCGGTAGCATAGACATTTTAACTATGTTTATTCTTCCGATCCGTGAGCATGGAATGTTTTTCCATTTTTATGTGTCTTCTTCAATTTCTTTCATGAGTGTTCTATAGTTCCTAGGGTATAGATCCTTTACCTCTTTGGTTAGGTTTATTCTGAGGTATCTTATGGATTTGGTGCTATTGTAAATGGAATCGTTTCTCTAATTTCTCTTTCTACAGTTGCATTGTTAGTGTATAAGAAAGCAACTGATTTCTGTGCATTGATTTTGTATCCTGCCACATACCTGAATTGCTGTATGAGTTCTAGTAACTTGGGGGTGGAGTCTTTTGGGTTTTCCACATGAAGTATCGTCATCTGTGAAGAGAGAGAGTTTGACTTCTTTGCCAATTTGGATACCTTTTATTTCTTTTTGTTGTCTGATTGCTGTTGCTAGGACTTCTAGTACTATGTTGAACAATAGTGGCGAGAGTGGGCATCCTTGTCGTGTTCCTGATCTTAAGGGATAGGCTCTCATCTTTTCCCCATTGAGGATGATATTCGCTGTGGGTTTTTCAAAGATGGATTTTATGAACTTGAGGAACGTTCCCTCTATCCCTGTCCTCTGAAGAGTTTTAATCAGGAAAGGATGCTGTATTTTGTCAAATGCTTTTTCTGCATCAATTGAGAGGACCATATGGTTGTTCTCTCTCCTCTTATTAATGTGTTCTATCACATTGATTGATTTGTGAATGTGTTTGCATCCCGGGGATAAATCCCACTTGGTTGTGGTGGACGATCCTTTTAATGTATTGTTGGATCCTATTAGCTAGGATTTTGTTGAGGATTTTGGAATCCATATTCATCAGGGATATCGGTCTGAAATTCTCCTTTTTGATGGGGTCTTTGCCTGGTTTGGGGATTAAGGTAATGCTGGCCTCATAGAATGAGTCTGGGAGCTTTCCTTCTGTTTCTATTTTTTTGAAACAGCTTCAGTAGAATAGGTATTATTTCTTCTTTAAATGTTTGGTAGAATTCCCCAGGGAATCCGTCAGGCCCTGGACTCTTGTTTTTGGGAGCTTCAATCTCGTTACTCATTATAGGCCTATTCAGGTTGTCAATTACTTCCTGTTTCAGTGTTGGCAGTTTATAGGTTTCCAGGAAGGCATCCGTTTCATCCAGGTTGCTCAATTTATTGGCATATAGTTGTTGATAATAATTTCTAATAATTGTTTCTATTTCCTTGGTGTTAGTCGTGATCTCTCCCCTTTCATTTATAATTTTATTAATTTGGGTCCTTTCTCTTTTCTTTTGGATAAGTCTGGCCAGTGGTTTATCGATCTTTTTAATTCTTTCAAAGAACCAGCTTCTGGTTTCATTGATCTGATCTACTATGTTTCTGATTTCTAATTCATTGATCTCTGTTCTAACCTTAATTATTTCTCTTCTACTGTATGGCTTAGGAGAACTTCTCAAACTCAAGACCCAAAAAAAACCCAAATAATCCAGTCAAAAAATGGGCAGAAGATATGAACAGACACTTCTCTGAAGAAGACATACAAATGGCTAACAGACACATGAAAAAATGTTCATCATCATCAGCCATCAGGGAAATTCAAATCAAAACCACATTGAGATACCACTTTACACCAGTTAGAATGGCAAAAATTGACAAGGCAAGAAACAACAAATGTTGCTGAAGTTGTGGAGAAAGGGGAACCCTCTTACACTGTTGGTGGGAATGCAAGTTGGTACAGCCACTTTGGAAAACAGTGTGGAGGTGCCTCAAAAAGTTAAAAATAGAGCTACCCTATGACCCAGCAATTGCACTCCTGGGTATTTACCCCAAAGACACAGATGTAGTGAAAAGAAGGGCCATATGCACCCCAATGTTCATAGCAGCAATATCCGCAATAGCCAACTGTGGAAAGAGCCGAGATGTCCTTCAACAGATGAATGGATAAAGAAGATGTGGTCCATATATACAATGAAATATTACTCAGCCATCAGAAAGGATGAATACCCAGCTTTTACATCAACATGGATGGGAGGAGATTATGCTAAGTGAAATAAGTCAAGCAGAGAAAGTCAATTATCATATGGTTTCACTTTTTTGTGGAACATAAGGAATAGCATGGAGGATATTAGGAGAAGGAAGGGAAAAATGAAGTGGGGGATATCAGAGGGAGAGATGGAACCATGAGAGACTATGGACTCTGAGAAACAAACTGAAGGTTTTAGAGGGGTGGGGGTGGGGAGATGGGTTAGCCCGGTGATGGGTATTGAGGGCACGTACTGCATGGAGCATTGGGTGTTATACGAAAACAATGAATCATGGATCACTACATCAAAAACTAATGATGTATTGTATGGTGACTAACATAATAAAATTAAATTAAAAAAGAGAAATTCTTAATATTTTATCTTTAAGCCTGTGTTTTGTAAGTTAAGTCCAATGGCACAACGTAACATTCATGTGAGGAGATCTCGTGCAAGTATGTCCACTGTTTCTGGCTGTCCTATTTACGTATAAGTCGTGCAATGCCCCCATTAACATAGAATTCTTATGGATTCACAGGCAGTTCATGAGAGTCAAAGCATGTACAAGATAAATGTATTTCATTACATCTGCAACAAGTAAACAGGAATGCTGACAGCCCTGAGGGGTCATGCTTTCCATTTGAATGGGTACTTGCAAAACCAGAAAGAAGACAATGGCATTCTAAGAAACACAAACAACCAAGGAATTATATCATTATCTTTTCTTACTTGTGTTACTTCCAAACACTTATGCTGAATATGATGACATAGAATGGACTTTTAGAAAAAAACATAGGAGCAAATCTTTGTGCCCTTGGATTAGGTAAAGATTTTTCTTAGATATGCGACCAAAAGCTTGAGCCATAAAAATAAAAATTGAAAAATTGGATTTTATAAAAATAAAAATTTTTATTCTTCAAAATATTCCATTGAGGAAATGGAGAAAAAGCCATAGACTGGGAGAAAATATTTGTGAGTCATATATTTGATAAAGGACTTGCTTGAGAATATATATAGGGTTCTTAGAAGTCAAGAATAAGCAGATAACCCAATTTAAAAATGGGCAAATACTTGAATAGGCATTTAACTAATAAGTATGAATGGCTGAGAAGCACATGCAAAAGTGCTAACTAACATTATTAGCTGTTAGAGAAATGCAAATTAAGGCCAAAATGAGGTGCCACTACACACCCAATAGTATGGATATAATAATAATAAAAAGATAGATGATACCAAATGTTGGGGAGGATGTGGAGAAACTGGAATCTCCATTTGTTGTTGGTGGGAATGTAAAATGGTGTAGCCTCTTTGGAAAATTTTGGTGGTTTCTTAAATAGTTATAAATGTAAACTTACCATGTGACCCAGAGATTCCACTTCATTTCTGTACGCAAGAGAAATGAAACCTATAGAGAAATGAAGACCTATACACAAACAGGTGTGTATGCAAATGTTTATAGCAGCATTAGTCATAAAAGAGAAAGACTAGAAACAGTCCCAATGTCCATCAACTAGTGACTGAAAAAACAAAATCTGCCTTATCTCCACAATAGAATGCTATTTATCAATTAGAAGGAATGAAATACTGGCACATGCTGCAAGATGGGTAAACCTTCAAAACTGGTAAGAAAAAGAAGGCAGATGCAAAACACTGAATATTATGATTCCTTTTTTTTTTTTTTAAGGTTTTATTTATTTGCGAGAGAGAGAATGAGAGAGAGCACGAGAGGGAAGAGGATCAGAGGGAGAAGCAGACTCCCTGCTGAGCAGGGAGCCCGATGCGGGACTCGATCCCGGGACTCCAGGATCATGACCTGAGCCAAAGGCAGTCGTTTAACCAACTGAGCCACGCAGGCGCCCTATTATGATTCCTTTTATATGAAGTGTGCAGAAAAAGAAAACTTACTGTCCTAGAAAACAGATCAGTGATTGCATGTGGCTAGGATGGGAGCACAGAATAACAGTAAATGGGCTGGAGAGAATTTTTTCAAGTGATGAATATGTTTGAGAATTGGATTGTGGTGTTGATTGTACAACACTGAAGTTTTGCTAAATAAATTTACTAAAAATTACTGAGTCATGTACTTACAGTGGGTAAATTACATGATACATAAAGTATTTATCATTAAACTTGTAAAAAACATGGCCACCAACACAAAATGCCAAATACTATTGATTAACCCTGAATGATGGGCCCTAGTGACATGCATTTACTACTTTTATGCTCCAATTAGGAAAATACCGAAAACTCTTTTTTTGGGAAACACTCTTAATAAAAATTAATGAATCACCTTTTAATTAATTATTCTTAATTATTCTTATTAATCAATCTTCTTCAGTAGATAATATTTATCCAAATTCTAACTTTTCTCACTTTGAAACCTTTTAGTGTCTACTTTGATAATGGTATTTGCACATGTGATGAATTTTATGGTATTAGAAAAGTCTCTGTGAGTATGTCTTTAGGAGTGGTTGTATGTTGATAATGGGAGTAAAGGAATGCTTATTTATTTATTCCCTCAGTAAAAATTTATTAAAAAAAGTATTTACTCACTTAGTGCCCACTATCTTCCAAGCTCTTCAGAGAAGGAGATATAGGCCAATAGACAAAGAAGGCTTACTTAGCAAGGTTCAGAAAATCTAGTCACAATCTGAAAATTTGTAGTTTGTGAAGTGTGTGTGGTTGAAACAGCAGCAGGATTTCCTGTTTAATCATGACATTGTAATGCTATGAGTGGGTGTGTACATTAGTTTTTCTAATGTTTAAGTGCATTGTCCCTGCTAATCATCATTTAAAGAGAAAAATTAAAAAACACATGTATGCTTTCCTCCCAAATATCTTTAAACTTTACTGTTCAATTACAAGTTTCAACAGGAAAAGATTTTATGAGGCATTAAAATAATAAAATGAGAAGTACTACAGTATTTATGAATTATGATGGAGTGGAATGTTATTACACAATAATTAATTTATATAATTTTATGCCTTGACAGTTCATTCTGATGATGGTACATTTTTGTAGACTTATTGTTCCCAGAAGAATTTAGATAGACAAAGCTGCCAAATGTCTATTTGATGTATTTATTTGAAATGTTTCATAATTCAAATATTAAATGCCTAGAAAAAAAAATCAGGAAAAGCTATATATCAGTCATACAGAGTTCCTGGCCAAATAAATTATTGCTGCTTGAATATCTGTCATTTAAATTATTTTCTTCTATGTATAATTTCTTCTGACATAATTGCAATCATGTTACATAAGTGCTAAACAGCTTACTTTAATTAGTCATAATTGCTTTTCATGTCATTACACAGTCTTTGTAAGTCATCCTGTAAAAGAGTTGGATAATCATTGAGTTTAGGTACCATAGTTTAACTATTTCTGTATCACTGATCATTTAGATAGTCTTCAAATTTCTATAGGTAATATATGTACACCTTTGCTGGAATTGACATTATTTCGTTGAAATAACTTTATAAAGTTGGTGAATATTTTCTCATTTTTTAAAGGATTTATTTATTTGAAGATTTTTTATTTATTTATTTGACAGAGACACAGCGAGAGAGGGAACACAAGCAGGGGGAGTGGGAGAGGGAGAAGCAGGCTTCCCGCTGAGCAGGAAACCTGATGCGGAGCTCGACCCCAGGACCCTGAGATCATGACCTGAGCCGAAGGCAGATGCTTAATGACTGAGTCACCCAGGTGCCCTGAGGACTTATTTATTTGAGAGAGAGAGAGAGAGGGTGTGTGTGTGGCAGGGAGAGGCAAAGGCAAAGGGAGAGGGAGAGAGTCTTAAGCAGACTCCTCACTTAGCGTCAGAGCCCACCACAGGGCTTGATCTCACAACCCTGAGATCATGACCTGAGCTGATAACAAGAGTCGGCTGCCATCCAGATAGTTTATCATTTTGATACATGTTAACAAATCACTTTCCATAAGATAATATTTTCCACTACCACTAATGTATATAGTTAATTTTCTCTTTTGTGAGTTATTTGTTCATGTCCTTTGACAGTTGAACTTTTTTTTTAAAGATTTATTTATTTATTTGAGAGAGAGAGAGAGAAACAACACGAGCGGAGAGAGGGTCAGAGGGAGAAGCAGGCTCCCTGCTGAGCCGGGAGCCTGATGTGGGACTCAATCCCAGGCCTTGGGATCATGACCTGAGCTGAAGGCAGTCGCTTAACCAACTGAGCCACCCAGGTGCCCCTGACAGTTGAACTTTTAATGTCTTACTATTTCTCTCATCAATTTGTAGGTTATTTATATGATTAAACTGTTAAATACTTGCTATAAATACATTTTCTAATCTGTTGTTTACCTTATAATTTTGGTAATTTTTTTATATTGTCAGAGAAATGTTCACATTTCTATGTAGTCAAATCTTCCAATTCATTTTCTTTTTTTTTCCATTAACTTTGTAAGCACTTCTTAGGGATGTTGATTACTATTGTTCTGTCTTTTGATTTTTCTGTTTGATTTTGGAAGTATTCTATATTACTGCACAATGTTGAGTTGAAGGGATATTTTTTTTCTATTCAGTTGCTAACCAATTATTTCAATGTCATTTCCTCCATAATTTTTTCTTCTCTGTGAATTTCTGATGACACCCTTGTCATTGGCAAAATGTTTACATATAAAATAATGTTTCTGATTTACTTGTGATTTTTTTATTAACATATCTGCTGTCTATTCTTATATCAGTATAAAAATATTTCTAAAATCCCATCTGGAAAAAAAAATAAGTAAAAGCAGGAGGAAAAAAGCCCTACAAATTATGTTTATTTTGCTTTGCACTCATTCTTGGTTCATGCCTAGAACACTGCCTTTCACAAGATAGGCACTCAGTAAGTACTGGTTAGTAATCGAATGGATGAAAAATAAACTCAATAGAAAGGGATTAACTTAGCATGATTTTGAAGCTTTTAGAATGAATATCCATCAATAATATCTTTTCAATATATCTCTCAGCTGATTTCTCAATAACCTATAGCTAGAGATTGAATCTAGATGAGAAACTGGATGGCAATCCGTGATTACTGACTAGTAATCACAGACTGTGGACTTCTGGTGGACAGAGACAAATTTGTCACTGTTTTGCATGACTTAAGAAGTTTAATCTGAATTCTTGACTGGTAGAGGGACATTTATGAAGTGGTCAGGTGACAGGAATAATTGAAATTGTGGTACATCCATTTGTGACAGTTTTCATGAGTTTCCCTAAATAATGTTTCATGAAACATTGCTAGTGGCATATATCCCATTTCCCAGCAGCATCTGCAATGTCTAAAACATGGGACAAACACACAATTATGTTAAGAAATTTAAGCAACATAAAATATGGGTCAAACACAAATCTATGGTAAGAAACTTTAATTAAAAGAAAATACTATATTACACACCTAATATTAAGTATGTAGACAAATTTCTGGATAAACAATGGCAGCCATAAATAAGCAACAACTTTCCCTTTAGTGATATATAAAACTTGTGATGGTTTCTGGTTGTCCCCCTGTGACCTCACATTTTCCATTTTGAGTAGGTCTCCATTATAATACTCCTTATGAGACTGACAATTCTGTTAGCCTTTGCTGGTCTAACTAGATCTTACAATGAAGTCTACATTTTCTGTCTTCAAAGATACTCAGCTAAAGAAGGATGATGTCTTTAGAATCTGCTGCCAATTGTCCATACATTGGAAGTGGGTGAGAGAAAGCTAATGAGTTTGAAGTAAAAGGTATTAAGTTCAGTAATTATAATGAAGTCTCAAATGAGAAACTTATTTTAGTTTTAGAAGGTAATTCATTGGGGCACTTGGGTGGTTCAGTCGGTTTAGTGTCTGCCTTCAGCTCAGGTCATGATCCCAGGGCCCTGGGATTGAACCCAGAGTTGGGCTCCTTGCTCAGTGGGGAAGCCTGCATCTCCCTCCCTTTGCCTGTTGCTCCCTCTGCTTGTGCTCTCTTTCTCTCTGTCAAATAAATAAATAAAATCTTTTTTAAAAAAGAAGGTAATTCATTATTGTTTCTGTTATTTAATATCTATGTTAGGAGATGGAGCAGTAAGGTTTCAACTTGAAAGGACAGCACAGAGACAAATTAGGATAAATTAAAGAGGTGTTATTTACAAAGGGACTATTTCAAAGGTTTGGACACAATGTAGGGGAACGAGAGGGATAATTCATAACCTATGGTAGAAATGGTGGGGGAACTGTGTCACTACTACTTGGAAAGGAATAAGTGAAGAATCCAGAAGCAGAGAGTTATGAAGAGGCGGCAGTCTTGAGAGGTACAGTGACCATGGAGTATACAGCCAGGGGAATAAATATCCTGACTTATCTTCCCCCTCTTTCTGATTACCTGACTTGGCTTTTCATTGGCTGAATCCAATAAGAAGCCAGAGGATGTGGAAATCTGTTGATGTTGTGTACACAGATCACCCTCTTGGGGCCAGAGATGGGAATGGAGAAAGAATTTGGAGAAAGAAATGGAAGTGTTCAGCATAGATGAGGGGGTGGGGGTGAGGGCCAGTGGTGTAATTACCTGATTTGCATCGTGTCATGTGCATGTTCTAGTGCAAATAACCTCAACTATGAAATGGGGTTTGATAATATTACAGCTTGGGAACTCCTTACAAAGTATAAGTCTGAACCACCATTCTGTGAATAATTCCCCATACATAAGATATAATTATTATCTTTATTATTTTCAATAAATTAATAAATAATATTTATTAATAATAATTTAAATTTATTCATTCAAAATATTTGTTTATCATGTCTTTCAGAAGGATCTAGATCAGTTTTCATATGGGTTGGGTTACATTTCCAAAACACAAATGCACATTAAATTCTTGGTAGAATTTAACTTTAAAACATTGAAAAAAGTTGAGTTTCCCCAGTGTTGGCAAGGTTGCATTGAGACAGTCTTTCACAGAGTCCTATGGGAATTTGTACTGATACCATCTTTTTGGAAGTCATTTTGACAATACAAATTAGTAACCTTAAAACAGTTCATACACATTGAGTGTAAACTTCCTTTAGTTCCACCAGAGAACTTAAATGTTCAACATTATAGCTATGCTTGAGGGCATTATGTATTATCCATGAAATGGACAATTATTTCATTATTTCAGTGTAATTTCATTTAGTCCCATCAGAGAGAATGTCAATGTTCAATATTATAAAATGCTTGAGGCATTATGTATTATCTATGAAATGGACTATTATGCAGCTACTTGCTCTGTTTTTTTTTAAGTTCTTAATGCATGGGAAATGTTTATGATATCTTGCTAGGTTAAAAAATATAAATTATATTTCCAATAATGTGAATAAACGGACGGAAATAGGTCAAAATGCCAATAGTGACTGTCTAATGGTAATGAAATAATGGGTGATTTCTATTCTTTCTCTCTACTTTTATGTTTCTTATAGTTTTGTGTTTTTTTGTTTTTATTTTGAAGTGAGCATGTTTAATTTTTATAATATACAAATAATCATAAACATATTTTTAAAAAGTTGTTTCTTTCTGTTGCCAGTTCTGTGAGCAAATGTAAAATGTTTGACAATCAGCTATAGGCATTGGAGTTTTCTGTTCTTTCTTTGTAAAGAATAAGAGTGGAGAAATTAAATCCAAACCGTTTTGGGCATCACATGGAATTTGAAAGCCCCAGAAATATTTATATTTATACTCTTTTTTAAAAATACAAAAGTTTTGAGAAGAGTGATTTTAATATTCTTATTAGTTTAATGTGTTTTCAAAGTGACTATAATGAACGTCACTTTTTTAATTAGAAAACCAGTTTTATATAAAATATAAATTATGTAAATTAGTCATGGTAGGAATAATTAAGCAGTTAGGTACATGAAAGTTTTTCTTTTGTGTACTTTGAAAATAATTTTTAAGCTCATCATAATTTTATTTATTGTATTTTGTTATTTTAATTAATAGAGTATTTTAAAGAAGCAGAATCCGTGAATAGCTACTCTCAATTTTGTGTGTTACTCCGATGATAACCACATGATCGAGATTTTCTTTTGCTTTCTGAAGGCCTAATGCAGGGAAGAGGTATAGAAAGAGGAGGACATATGGAAAAGCTTCTTTTCTCCTCTTACTATCTTATTTTTTAAAAAGATTTTATTTATTTATTTGTCAGAGAGAATGAGAGAGCAAGAGAACGAGTGAGCACAAGCAGGGGGAGTGGCAGGCAGAGGGAGAAGCAGTCTCCCCGCTGAGCAAGGTGACCAATGCGGGACTAGATCCCAGGACCCTGGGATCATGACCTGAGCCGAAGGCAGACACTTAACTGAGCCACCCAGGCATCCCTCTCATCTTACTATCTTAATATTGAATTACCATTTGGGGTAAATAGTGTGTGCTTCAGAGAATTAAAGAACAGAAGACATTAGATTTTTAAGAAAATTTATTAAGAAAGCAAGTATTATACATTTTTAGATAATACTCAGGGGCATGAGAGGAGAAGGGGAGAGGTCAGCTGTAATTCCTCCTTGTTTCCTCTTTACTGAATTCTTCAGAGTTTCTGATACTGCCTAATGAACTCTCCCAGTCCTCATTTCTTTTTGCTCCCTGCCAATTAATTTCCATCTTCTTTTTTTTTTAAAGATTTTATTTATTTATTTGACAGAAAGAGACACAGCGAGAGAGGGAACACAAGCAGGGGAGTAGGAGAGGGAGAAGCAGGCTTCCCACGGAGCAGGGAGCCAGATGCAGGACTCGATGCCAGGACCCTGGAATCATGACCTGAGCCAAAGGCAGACACTTAAAACGACTGAGCCACCCAAGCGCCTCCCATCTTCTTTTTTTTTTCTCTTAATATAGGCCTTTTAGTTTCCTAAGGCTGTTGTAAGAAATTACCATATACTGGATGGCTTAAAACAACATAAATGTATTCTCTCACAGTTCTGAAGATCAGAGGTCCGAAATCAAGGTGTCTGCAAGGGTTGGTTTTTTCTGGAGACTCTGAGGGACAATTTGTTCCATGCATTACTTTTAGCTTTTGGTGGCTGCCAGAAAACCTTGGTGTTTCTTTTCTTCTAGATGCATTACTCCAATCTCTGCCTCCCTTGTCTTCATATCACCTCTCCTCCACATGTTCTCCCCTTCTCTTTCTATTAAGGAGACTTGTAATTGGATTTAGGGCTCGCCTAATCTAGAATCATCTCATTTTGAGATTCTTAATTACATCTGAGAAGACCTTTTAAAAATAAAATCACACTCACAGATTCTGGGTAGACATATCTTTTGGGAGCTGCCATTCAGCCCACTATAACAGGAGATCTTTTCTGGTAGCATTTCTTTCTACTTCATAACTATTCTTTCCTTATTCCTACCCTCCTTTTTGCTATTCTTCCCTCTGTTGTGTAGGACTTGGAACTTATATTTTCTTTTGCAGAGTTTCATGGCACAGCTATGCTACATATACTGTCTGGAAAGTTCTAACATCAAACCAGTTTCGGAAATTCTGCATTTTCTATCTTCCCATTGGAAATTCATGACACAAATTACCATATTGAGGGGCTGAGAAGTCCTCTGTCCTTACTTTCTAAACCATGGAACTCCTCCAGCATAATATCTAGTAGAATCTTGTGAAACTCTGCTTTGTAGGACACACTTTGGGAACAGCCATGGGACAGGTTCCCCTTCCGCTAACTGCAGTACTATTTTGGTCGCTTTTTAAAAAATCTGTTTCCTGCATATCTCTGAGCAGGTCTCAGTTTTTGTTTTTCAATGCCTTCCTACTTTTTTGTAAAAATTATTATGTTGTCCTTAGAATTACTACCCCACATTTGTGTAGGTGATGCTAAATTCACATTTCTAGGTTTCTCCTATATTAGCTTAAATTTTCTACATTTCCTATCCAGTATTAGCAGAGAATAAGTAATTCCTTTCTTTTTCCAGTGGTTTAAAACTCTTGTTTCTAACTTTAAAACTCTTGCTTTCTATCATTTTTCAAAATAACAGCCTTGAATAATTTAAAAATAATTTTTGCTTCGGGGCGCCTGGGTGGCTCAGTCGTTAAGTGTCTGCCTTTGGCTCAGGTCATGATCCCAGGGTCCTGGGATCAAGCCCCCAGTTGGGCTCCCTGCTCGGCGGGAAGCCTGCTTCTCCCTCTCCCACTCCCCCTGCTTGTGTTTCTGCTCTCTCTCTCTCTAACAAATAAATAAAATCTTTTAAAAAAAATAATTTTTGCTTCAAATTTTCTGTAGAGAGGCAGAAAAAAGTAATTGGTCTAGTACTTTTCATTCCTATATGTGAACCAATAAAGCTTCAAAATGTTTTAGTAAATGGCTTCTAGAGCAGACCATATTGTATCACTAAAGCTTCAGAAAGAAAATGTAAAATGGCTGCATATTTAGACACATGGTTCAGGCATTTAGGCTGCTGCCTTTACTCATGGGATTTTCTGCACATTTTGAGTTGGTGTTGCTGGTTTGAGTTGGTATTGGAAGTTTAAAAGGTACTAGGCAGCAGTACATTGATATTTCAGAGCTCATTCGTCTTTATAAATTCCATGTTTTATAGTTACTTTTCCACATAACTGATAACTTTTCTTTCTACAGAGCTAAAACAAAGAAGTTTAGCCTTTAAAAATGACTCTAAGATAAAATTTAAATAAAATCTCTTAAATAAAGTAAAAATATTTCTCTTTCAGAAATAATATGCCTAAATTACAGTGCTCTTCTGAACTATATAACACCAAACAACTGTGTGGTGGCTGAGACTATTCTCTAGATAGTCCTAAAACCTTTAATACACTGAAATGCTGACAAATTAGTCAGAGTATCATGTAACTTTCTGATCCTGAGTTTCCATTATCATAGATGACACATACATTTGGTTTCCTTTACATAGACCATTACTCCATTTATTCCATGGTATTTGAGCCCATCTACAAGCTTCTGGTTCTACCCAGGGGCAGTACTTTGAGTGGCTTGCCAAGTTCTTATGAAATACTTAGGTGTTTGCTGAGCCCTGTCTGACAGCTGCTGTTCTCATTTAATGATTTTGCCATGGACTCAGTAACTCACTTTGCCATTGGCTTGTTCGCATGTGTTCTTGCTTCTTATAATTTTAAGAGTATCCCAGGTTAAACCAAATGAAGAGAAACCTTACCCTAGGGAATGAGGGAATACTGTACATAGCACTTTGCCAAAATTTTGATATATTTATGAAATATGAGAATCTTTAGAGATAGAGATTAATAAAATAATTCTATCAAAATGGCATTTGGGTAATGATGAAGCTTAAAGTTGAATTTAATTTCCCCTTCTCTTCCATTATTCCAGAAATTGACTGAAAGAGGAGTGATCAAATTCCAAGGTATTTCTTCATGGAGCTGAAAACTTTAAATTTTCTTTATAAATAAATTGGGGATAGAGCTGAGTGGGTTATTCTGGATCCATGCAAACTAGGAATGGTAGACTTATTGAACTGGTTAGTTACTTTATGACTTTTGAGAGAGAATTCTCTATGGGTCTCTCCTGCATCTGTACATCTTGTGAGCAGAGGTACTAACTGCCCTTTTATTCCACATTATATTTTCAAGGATATCTGTATAAATAGCTTTGGGAGGGGGGCGCCTGGGTGGCTCAGTTGGTTAAACATCTGCCTTTGGCTCAGGTCATGATCCCGAGTCCTGGGATCAAGCCCTGAGCCTGCTTCTCCCTCTTCCTCTGCCCACCCCACCTTGTGCTCTTTCTCTCTCTCAAATAAATAAATAAAACCTTAAAAAAATAGAATGGCTTTGGAAGATAAAGATAATGTGTACTTCTCTAACAGACAGCAGATGTGCTTATTTTCCAGTATAATAAAGATAATATTTCCTTCCAGAACAAAGATCAGGCAGGTTTGCTTACTGCTCATTATAAAACATTTCCTCATTATAAAATAAGTACAGTATTCTTCAACTGTGACACTAACCCACTGTGTGTGTAGCATCCACCTGACCCCCTTTGCATTATTCTTATGGGACTTGGGGGTTATGGGGACAGACAAAACCATAAAGTTGAGTTTTCATGAGTAAAAATGTCTTATGTCTTTGATGCAGGGGTCTTTTCTCAGATCTGTAAGTGTTGATTCTTTTTTTTTTTTTTTTTAAAGATTTTATTTATTTGAGAGAGAGAGAATAAGAGAGAGCAGGGGTTAGGGTCAGAGGGAGAAGCAGACTCCCTGCCCAGCAGGGAGCCCGATGTGGGGCTCGATCTAGGGACTCCAGGATCATGACCTGAGCCGAAGGCAGTCGCTTAACCAACTGACCCACCCAGGCGCCCCCGTAAGTGTTGATTCTTTAGACTAACTTTGAAAGGCAACTAAACTTTCTCTGTTTCCAGGGTTTCAGAGGGCTGTTCATAATTGTCTTTTTTACTGTTTCATAGTACTCAATTCAGATGACTAAGAATTGAAATTGTTTCCAGTTCACTGAGAATTGGATAACTCTAAGGCAGCTTCATCCTTCATCCTCCACATGATTAACTCAGGCTATTCCCATTTTGGGTGTTGCCATCTGAATTTGTGTACTCCTGATGGCAAATAAAACAGGGGAAGAGGGTAAGTGGAAAACTCCCACCCACCCTTTTTTGCTTTGATTCCCATCACTTCCTGTTCATTGACTAGATCTAGTCACATGACTCCACCAAGATGCGAAGTGATTGAGAATTTTAGAGGAGACCTTGGACATTCAGTAAACAGTAATGTCTCTGTCAATTTTCTGGATCCCTTTGCAAATACTTTTAAATGTAGGTTGGCTTGCCTGGATAATCTCATGCTAGCACTGCATTTTAAAAATTATTATAGTCTCATAACAAATTTCAGTAACTGCTATGTGTGAATCCCTACTTCCTTTAAAAAAAAAGTGTCTTTGCTATTTTTGTCTGATTATTCTTCCACATGAAATTCAAAATCCTTTTTGGGCATTAAAATTTTATAAAAAATTTGGCATTTTTATTGGAATCAAATTAAAGTAATTTGTAAAGTAATTTAGGAAGAACTGTTATTTTACAGTATTAAATGTTCAATGTAGAAACAGGACTATATGCTAGTTTATGTAGCAATAAAAATTTATAATTTCCTTCATAAGATTCAAATACATTTCTAGAATAATTATTCATAGGTATTTTAGGTTTTTAATTGTTCTTGTGAATGATATTTCTTATTGCTTCATACATTTTATTATAAGAACTGAAATATGTTTCTTTGAAAAGATTTACAAGCTAGAGAAATCTATAGAAAAGTGAATCAAGGAAATGTGAAAGAAAGAAAAACAAAATATTGAAAACAAAATGTAAATAATTATATACATATGTAAAAATAATTTGAAAATCAAAAGTAAATGTTATGAACAATCATATACTAATTAGAAAACCAAAATGACACGGTCACATTTCTGGAAAAAATATAAAATGCTGAAGTTGGTTCCTCGTCAAATAGCAGTAGAAATAGAAAAGAAGCAGGAAAGTTGAAAAGAAAATGACCATAAAGTAAATTGAAGTGGCAATCAAATCCATCCCTCTATAAAAAGCACCAGGATAGATGATTTTTCAGGCTAGTTCTACCCAACTTTCAAATGATACATAATAACCAATACCACCTTATTTTAGGATATCCAAGAAAATAGTAGAAGAGGTAAAAATTGCTTGATACTTTTTATAAGCCTAGATAAGATGCCAGATACCAAATTCTCAAAAACAGAAAAAAAGGAAAATCATAGGTCAATTTCATTTATGATTAGAGATGAAAAATCTACAATAAAATCATACAGTAGTAAGTGAATGAGTTAAACCTACAGCTTTGACATTTTGAAGCATATAGTAAGATAGCTATAATGGTAAAAATACATTGGAATTAACAATATCTTGATTCCCCAACACTTTCTTTATATGTAGAGTATGTAGAGTTAATTAGGTGCCTATAAATGAAAGAATAATGGGTATAGTTAATATTAATGTGATAATTTCTCTCAGAAAATGGGAATGTGAACAACACCACTGATTGTGTGGCAGATCATTTTGCAACCAGTTGGTTTTCTGTTCTTTGTTTTCAACAATATTGGGGAAAGACCTAATTGAGTTTCCAACTGATTTATTATGAAAAGTGATTTTTTATTTTTAGATTACCATATGGTTTTAGTGACGTAGTTGAATGACATTTGAATGACATTTGCTAAAGAAACAAACTCTTTCCATTCTTTTCTTTTTTTTTTTTTTAAAGATTTTATTTATTTATTTGAGAGAGAGAGAATGAGAGAGAGCGAGTACATGAGAGGGGGGAGGGTCAGAGGGAGAAGCAGACTCCCCGCCGAGCAGGGAGCCCGATGTGGGACTAGATCCAGGGACTCCAGGATCATGACCTGAGCTGAAGGCAGTCGCTTAACCAACTGAGCCACCCAGGCGCCCCCATTATTTTCTATTCGTTCATCTGATTAAAGTTTCTTAGCACTTGTATCTATAAAAATGGAAAATAGACATAGAATTGACTGTTACCTTATTTTAGTAATAATTAAAATTCCACCATGGATACATTAATACATTAACTTATTGGAAACAAAAAAAACCCCCTATTTAATTAAGAAGCACATTTCCAATAAATTTTACTTTCTTGTTTAAAATGTATTTATGAAAATTTGTAATGTTTTGATGAATTGTGCATTAATAATAATATTAACAAATCAATTCAAACTAAAGTCTTTAATCCAGTTTTGTTCCCTGTAAGCTCCCACTTAATTATGAAGCGCTGATTTGGGTCTGCTCCTCAAGAAGCAGGTTCTAATATGCTTGGGAAGTTTTTAGTTGGATGGAAAATCTCTGTCTCACACAATTAGGGCAATAAGGACACTATGGTCCTGTGTGTTCCAATGAGGTGAGGCACTAGGGAGTCGTTCAGAAAAAAGTGAAACTGTGAACACTAACCAAAGACTAATAAGTCAGACACTTGTGCGTGAGGATGACATGAAGTTGACATGATCAGAAACAGAATTTAGTTTTCTGGAATCAATACCTCATGAATTAAAGCACAAAGTGAGGGAAATTGTTATTTTTGCACAGCCAACTAACTTTTTCTTTATTTTCTAAAGTCTTTTGAAGTACAATCTTACTGTCTGCTCTTAAATTAAGCTGGATCAAATACTTGCTTTATTCAATGATGCTCTCAATATAAGCTTGTTGAGTGATGTAGCTCAAAACAGTCTTTTCATGTGTGTAGAATTCAGGCAGAATTTGAATATACCTGTACTTCTTTGACTTGAGTTAGAGGTGAGAGTTTTAATTATGAAACTCTGAGTATACATTTTTTTAAAAGATTTAATTAATTTATTTAAGAGAGAAAGAGAGATCACAAGCAGGGGAAGTGGCAGAGGGAGAAGCAGGCTCCCAGCTGAGCAGGGAGCCTGATGTGGGGCTTGATCCCAGGACCCTCGGATCATGACCTGAGCTTGAAGGCAGATGCTTAACTGCCTGAGCTACCCAGGCACCCCTGAGTACACTTTTAATAACCTCATTACTCAGTATAAAAATTTACTGTGTACATGTCAAATAGAATTGTTAAGCTTACAAAATGAGCTAATGATAAAAATTTTATTTACAAATGGACTAAAGACTGTAGTTACTAAGAAGTAAAGCATAACTGCTAACTTATGTCACTGATATTCCGAATCTGGATGTGTATCTTGAAAATATTTAAGTTGTGATGTCCCCATGTTGGAAGGATTCCGGGAAAGGCTATTCCTGCCTTGAGGCAACTTTATACTTAAATAGTTCTAGTGGGATATTTAGCATTTGTCTGTTTTTGTGGGGCAATTTAAACTTTTGACATTTTTTACTCCCATGATGGAGCCTTTGCTAAATTAATAGACCTAGTAGAAATTTGTTCCACCTGTTTCACAAAGAGAGTCTCATTCTGAATTGTGTAATAGCAATTTGAATGTGGTTAAGAGAACAGGCTCCAAAGTCAGACTGCTAATGTCGAAATTCTAACTCTATGATTTAATAGTTGCTTAATCTAAAGCAAGTTTCTTAATTTCTCACAGCTTCTGTTTTTCTCATCTGTAAATTGGGAATAATAATTAGATTAATTAAAATGATACATGTAAAACATTTAGCGTAGTGGGTGGCATAGATAAATTAGTAAATGCTAGCTCTTCTTGTTATTGTATGTAGCCATCTTTTCATTTATTTTTTCAGTCTATATTTATTGCATTCCCAGAGGTGAGGTGCATGGATATCAGAGATAAAGATTTTACCCCAGTCATCAAAGAACTCAGTGTCCAGTTGGAGATATAGACAAGTAAAGAAATGAATACCATTCAATGTCGTAAGTGATAAAACAGAGAATATCATGAGCCTCCGAATCTGGATGGGAAGTGGAGGCCATGGAAGATTACTTGGAGGAGGTAATATCTAAATTGAGGTTTAAAGGACGAGGCAGATTTATAGGGCAGTAGGTAAGAGTGTTCTAGGCAGAGGGAATAGGACTGGTGACTGAAAATGTATCTGAAATGACTCATTCATGTAAAATCTTGTTTTAAAGTTTATTGATAGGATTTGTAGAATTTTTTTATTTTTTTATTTCTCAACCTCTCTCACTCTCCTATATTTAATTTGATCCTACTGGACCATGAGCTCCTTGAGATAGGATGGTGCCTCAGTGACAAATATAATGGCTGCACATGGTAGGAGATAATAGGTATTTATTGAATCAAATTAAATGAAATTAGTCTCAGGAGGGGAAGTCTTTTAGAATTAAAAATATAAACCAGAATTTCTAATCCCAGGAAGGGTTAGCAAGGGAAAGATTAATTACAAGTGTATTGTGTGTTGCAGTGGGGAGGTAACTCAAATTCAGGTGGAAAGAGCCAGCAACTTTCTAACTTCTTTTGGAGCAGAGCAAGCAAAATATATTTCTGGAATATCAGATAACTTTAAATACAAGCACAAGAAGCATTTTAAAGGTAATTTAAAGTATTATCAATATTTCATTTACTTCCATATATTAGTATAAATAATTGAGAAATATGTATGTCTCATATATTTGAGGTTGAAAATAAATATAAGAACATAGTTTAAAACATGTAAAAGGATGTCTAATGTAGTGAGCATTAAAAGATAATCACATTTAGGGATGACAGTCTGAGAAACCTTTCAAATTCTTTGTTTTAGAATAAAATACTGTATCACTGAGAAACAGTTTTCAATGTCTGTATATTTTCTGAACAGTGTAGAGTCTAAATAGATAAATCTCAAGTGAGAAATTGTGAACATTTAGCTGTATTGAATATGAAGGACCGAAACAGTAAATTGACCTTCAAAGGAAATTTTTAGACTTTGAATTTCACTTCAGAGAATTTGTACTTATCTTTTTATCTTTGTGCTAAATACAACCCCTGTATAACTGTACCAACAAATGAAATAATCTCAAATACTCTTTGTGACCTTGATGATTATTCAATTGTATATTTTATTATACAAGGCAAGCTGAGTAAGGAGAATAGGATCTAGACATTGGTGATTTGCATTTAATTTACTATCATAGTTGGTGGCAAATAAGATGATTGAGTCAACTTTACTGTTCTCATCTTGAGTAGACTTTAGACAGGTTCTTTCTGTATCTTGGTCCCTGACCTTTTTCTTTGAGCATTTACACTGGAAAATTTGTACTGTCATTTTTTTCTCTGCTTTATTGAGATGTACGTAAAAACCTCTTGCCAGTTTTATAACCCAGATGTTGTCTTTCTCAAGGACCTGGGAGCTGTCATCTATGGCCTGTTAAGAGGAGCATAAATGAATTCTTATTTAAGATAATGAAGTAAAGCCAGACTTAAAAATCTTTTTCCCTCCAGACAAAGCTTGGGAAGATGGTGGAGTAGGAGGACTATGATCTCACCCCATCCCACATTTTCAACTAGATATTATCCACATCTAAGGCAATAAACTGTAGAGCAATCCGAAGACTGGCAGAACAAATTCCACAACTAAATATAGAGAAAAGCTGCATCAGAAAGGTTAAAAAGGTCAGAAAGGTGGAGGGAGGCTGCCTGCAGGAGGGCGGGAACATGCATGCATACACAGAGAGGGCAGAGAAATGGGCCTTCACACCAGGGAGTTCACAGGGGGAAGGCTAATCCCCATCCCATTTGGCTTTAAAAACCAGAGGGGCTGAATTCCATGAGTTTGTAAAACCAGTGGGACTTGGAGCCTGGAGATTGGAAGTCACCTGACTTCCAATCTCCAGGCTCCAAGTCCCACTGGTTGAGCTTGGAAGGCAGTGATAGCTGGGTTGCCCTCCTTAAACAGACAGTAGCCTGAGAGAAGCGGCACCATAAAAATGGCAGTTTGCACAATGCTGGGGGCAAACAGGAGAGAGATATGTTCATACTGATTTCTAAGCATGTAGGGAGACTTCTCTGAAAACACAGGAGCTGGAGGTGGCACTTTCCTCCCCATCCCCCAGCATAAGCACAGAGACACCTCTGGGAGGCAGGGCTGCACAGATACTTGCTACCTAACCTGCTAACAACGTGCCATGCCACAAGTTCTCCTGAAGACCTATCCACTCCAAGCCTGCTAGTCTTAGCCCTGACCTCAGGGCAAGTTTTGTTAAAGCCCAGCCTGCCCCCTGCCTAGCTACTGGCTACACAGCTGTCACCTCATGCTTCATTGTGCTGCACATCCCCTGCCATCACAGCACTTCAGGGGATCTGGCATAGGACTCATGGTCCAACATACATTTTGCTAACACTGCTGCCCTGCTCCCAAGTGCCCCGGGGTCACGCCCCCCCCAACACACACACAGCTGGCCAGCCTGGATCCCACTAACAGCCTGGATCCCGGAGCAAGCACAGCCCACAATAGGCAGAGTCAGTGCAGACAACTTCACAGAAAAGAAGAGTGACTCAGACACAAAAGCAGGGCACAAGCAACATACATAGGGTACTCTCCTGAAGTACCAGGTTCTGGTGAACAGGGGACACTACACTGCAGAGCACTCCGGGACCTCTTTTCCATAAAGTCACAACTTTCAAGACATAAGTAACTTCCTTAATACACAGAAATAAAGAGACAGACAAAATGAGGAAACAGAGAAATTTATACCAAATGAAAGAACAGGACAAGGCCACAGCCAGAGATCTAAGTGAAACAGATGTAAGTAACATGCTTGATAAATAATTTAATCAATGATCATGAGGATACTTACTAGACTTGGGAAAAGAGTGGAAGATATGAGTGAGACCCTTAAAACAGAGATAAGGAACAACATAGCAGAGATAAAGCGTACAATAAATGAAATGAGAAGCATGTTTGATGGAATGAACAGATGGATGGAAGAAACAAAGGAATGAATTAGTGATCTAGAAGACAAAAGTAATGAAATGTAATCAAGCTGAACAAAAGAGAAAATAATTATGCAAAACAAGAATAGATTTAGGGAACACAATGACTCCACCAAATGTAATAACATTCATTTTATAGGAGTCTCAGAAAAAGAAGAGAGAAAGGCAGGGCAGAAATAGCTGAAAACTTCCCTAATCTGGGGAAGGAAACAGATATCCAGATCTAGGAGGCACAGAGTACCACCAACAAAAGCTAACTGACATCAAGACATATTGTAATTAGATTTATGAAATTGCAAAATAAAAAATTCTAAAAGCAGCAAGACAAAAGAAGTCACTAACTTCTTTTGGGAAAATCTGTAAGGCTAGCAGGAGATTTTTCAACAGATACTTTGCAAGCCAGAAGAGAGTGGCATGATATATTCAAAGTGCTGAATGAGAAGAATCTGCAGCCAAGAATACTCTATCCAGCAAGGCTATCATTCAGAGTAGAGGAGTGATAAAGTGTTTCCCAGACAAATAAAAGCTAAAGGAGTTCGTGACCACTAAACCAGTTCTGCAAGAAATATTAAAAGGGAATCTTTGAGTGGAAAGGAGAGACCAACAGTGCCAGTATAGAGGTAGGAAACACAAAAGCAGTAAAATTGAATATTTCTATAAAAAACCAGTGAAGGAATTCACAAAGAAAGGATATAAAATATAATAACATATACCTAAAACATGAGGAGGAGAGGAGAAAAGAAAGGGTTCAAACTTAAATGACCATCAACTTAACATAGACTGCTATGTGCAGAAGAGGTTATTACAAACCTAATGGTAACTGTATATCAA
The DNA here is from genome assembly GCF_002201575.2 of Neomonachus schauinslandi. Classification (NCBI taxonomy): domain Eukaryota; kingdom Metazoa; phylum Chordata; class Mammalia; order Carnivora; family Phocidae; genus Neomonachus; species Neomonachus schauinslandi. The sequence continues at coordinate 64,788,991 of NC_058405.1, read as the reverse complement.
AAGCCACTAATAAATATGCAAAGAATAAAGAGGAAGAAATTCAAATGTATCACTAAAAAAATCAGCAAAACATGAAAGAGAGAAAGGCAGGGAAGGATCAGAGAAAATCTTCAAAAACAACCACAAAATATGTAATAAAATGGCAATAAATACATATCTATCAATAATTACTTTGAATGCAAATGGACTAAATGCTCCAATCAAAAGACATAGGGTGGAAGAATGGATTAAAAAACAAGACCCATCTATATTTTCTGGCCACAACATTATGAAACTAGAAGTCAATCACCAGAAAAAAATCTGTAAGGACCACAAACGATGGAGGTTAAATAATATGCTACTAAACAATGAATAGGTCAACCAGTAAATAAAAGAAGAAACAAAAAAGTACATGGAAACAAATGAAAATGAAAACACAATGGTCCAAAACCTCTGGGATGCAGCAAAAGCAATTCTAAGAGGGAAGTTTATAGTAATAGAGGCCTACCTCAAGAAGCCAGAAAAATCTCAAATAAACAACCTAACCTGCACTTGAAGGAGCTAGAAAAAGAAGAACAAACAAAATCTAATACCAGCAGAAAGAAAGAAATAAAAAGATTAGAGCAGAAATAAATGATAAACTAAAAAATAATAGAGCAAACCAATGAAACCAGAAGTTAGTTATTTGATAAAATCAATAAAATTGATAAACCTCTTGCCAGACCTGCTACTGAGAAAGAAAAGAGAAAGGACTCAAATAAATAAGATCACAAATGAGAGAGGAGAAATAACAACCAACACCACAGGAATACAAACAATTATAAGAGAATATTATGAAAAACTATATGCCAACAAATTGGATAACCTATAAAAAGTGGATAAATTCCTAGAAACATATAAACTACCAAAACTGAAACAGGAGGAAATAGAAAATTTGAACAGACCAGTAACCATCAAGGAAATTGAGTCAGTAACCAAAAAACTCCCAATAAACAAAAGTCTGGGACCAGATGGCTTCACAGATGAATTCTACCAAACATTTAAAGAAGAGTTAATACATGTTCTTCTCAAACTATTCCAAAAAATAGAAAAGGAAGGAAAACTTCCAAATTGATTCTGAGGCCATCATTACCCTGATACTGAAACCAGATAAAGACACTACTAAAAAAGAGAACTACAGACCAAAGCCAATATCCTTGATGAACATAGATTCAAAAATTTGCAATAAGATACTAGCAAACTGAATACAACAATACATTAGAAAAATCATTCACCACAATCAAATGGGATTTATTCCTTGGTTGCAGGGGTGGTTTAATATTCACTAATCAACCAATATGATATATCACATCAATAGGAGAAAGGATAAGAACCATATGGTCATTTCAATAGATTACAAAAAAGCATTTAACAATGTACAGCATACATTTATGATAAAAACCCTCAAAAAATGGGTTTAGAAGGAACATACCTCAGTATAATAAAGGGCATCTGTGAAAAACCCAGAACTAACATTATCCTTATTTGGGAAAAACTGAGAGTTTTCCCTTAAGGTCAGGAATAAGATAAGGATATCCATTCTGTCACCTTTAATCAACATAGTACTGGAAGTCCTAGCCATAGCAATCAGACAACAAAAAGGAAAAAAGGAATCCAAATCAGTAAGGAAGAAGTAAAACTTTCACTCTGTACAAATGATATGAGACCTCATGTAGAAAACCCAAAAGACTCCACCAACAAACTGATAGAACTGACAAGCAAATTCAGTAAAGTCACAGGATAGAAAATCAATATACTGAAATCTGTAGTATTTCTATACACCAGTAATGAAGCAGCAGAAAGAGAAATCAAGGAATCAATCCATTTACAATTGCACCAAAAATAATAAGATACTTAGGAATAAACCTAATCAAGGAGTTGAAAGACCTGTTCTCTGAAAAGTATAAAAAACTAATGAAGAAAATGCAAGACAACACGAAGAAATGGCAAGACACTTCATGCTTATGGGCTGGAAGAACAAAAATTATTAAAAAGTCTATATTACCCAATCTATAGATTTAATGCAATCCTTATCAAAATATCAACAGCATTTCTTTACAGAACTAGAACAAACAATCCTAAAATTTGTATGGAACCACAAAAATCCTGAATAGCCAAAGCAGTCTTGAAAAAGCAAAGCAAAGCTGGAGGCATCATAATTCCATATTTCAAGTTATATTACAAAGCTGCAGTAATCAAAACAGTATGGTGCTGGCACAAAAACAGATACATAGATCAATGGAACAGAATAGAAAATCCAGAAATAAACCCACAACTATATGGTCAATTAATCTCGACAAGGCAAGAGAGAATATGGAATGGAAAAAAGCCAGTATCTTCATCAAATAGTCTTGGGGAAACTGGACAGCAACATGCAAAAAAATGAAACTGGATCACTTTCTTACACCATACACAAAAATAAATTCAAAATGGATTAAAAACCTAAATGTGAGACCTGAAACCATAAAAATCCAAGAAGAGAACACAGGCAGTAACTTTTTTGACATTAGCCATAACAACTTTTTCTAGATATGTTTCCTGAGGCAAGGAAACAAAAGCATAAGTAAACTATTGGGATTACATCAAAATAAAATCTTTGCACAATAAAGGAAACAATCAACAAAACTAAAAGGCGACCTACTGGATGGGAGAAGATATTTGCAAATGACATATCCATGATATGTCATGGTAGTATCCAAATATATAAAGAACTTACAAAACTCAGCACCCAAAAAATAACCAAATTAAAAAGTGGGCAGAAGACATGAACAGACATTTCTCCAAAGAAGACATCCACATAGCCAACAGACACATGAAAATATGCTCATCATCATTCATCATGAGGGAAATGCCAATCAAAACTACAATGAGATATCACCTCATATCTGTGAGAATGGCTAAAATCAAAAACAAGAAACAACAGGTGTCAGCAAGGATATAGAGAGAAAAGAAAACTTGTTAGTGGGAATGCAAACTGGGGCAGCCACTGTGGAAAATGGTGTGGAGGTTCCTCAGAAAGTTAAAAATAGAACTACTGGGGCACCTGGGTGGCTCAGTCGTTAAGTGTCTGCCTTCGGCTCAGGTCATGATCCCAGGGTCCTGGGATCGAGCCCCGCATCGGGCTCCTTCCTCAGCGGGGGGCCTGCTTCTCCCTCTCCCACTCTCCCTACTTGTGTTCCTGCTCTCGCTATCTCTCTCTGTCAAATAAATAAAATCTTAAAAAAAAAAAAGAACTACCTTACAATCTAGCAATTGCAATACTGGGTATTTACTCAAAGTATATGAAAACACTAAGTCAAAGGGATACATGTGAAATCTTGCCATTTGCAATGACATGGATGGAGCTAGAGAGTATAATGCTGAGTGAAATAAGTCAGACGGAGAAAGACAAATACCATATGATTCCACTCATACATGGAATTTAAGAAACAAAACAAATAAGCAAAGGAAAAAAATAAGAAAGAGAGAGTCAAAACAAGAAACAGACCTTTAATTATAGAGAAAAAACTGATGATTACCAGAGGGGAGGTGGGTGGTAGGATGGGTGAAATAAGTGATGGAGATTAAGGAGTGCAGTTGCTGTGATGAGCACTGGGTGATGTACAGAAGTGTTGAATTGTACACCTGAAACTAATATTACACTGTCTGTTAACTGGAATTAAAGTAAAAATTAAAAAAATAAAAACACCGGGCTCCTGGGTGGCTCAGTTGGTTAAGCGACTGCCTTCGGCTCAGGTCATGATCCTGGAGTCCCGGGATCGAGTCCCGCATCAGGCTCCCTGCTCAGCAGGGAGTCTGTTTCTCCTTCTGACCCTCCTCCTTCTCATGCTCTCTGTCTCTCATTCTCTCTCTCACAAATAAATAAAATCTTAAAAAAAATAAAAATAAAAAATAAATAAAAAAATAAAAACACCTACTTCACTTATGGAGCCATTTTGTAAGACATTTATACATAGGAGACTCCCAAAAATAATTTCCTCAGTAAAACAAACAAACAAAAAACAAACAAACAAAACCTTTCTTCCTCTGAAACATACTGGAATAACTAAAAATCATTAGGAAAAAAAGACCTGGGCATAAAAATGCTGGTATGAACTAAACAATGCAAGCAAAGGGCTTGTGGCTACTGAAGGAAGAAGTGAAGTTTCCACAAGTTAGGATGTCATTGCTTGGAATAGCTCAGAGCAGCTTCTGACTTTCTCATACAGGAGCACTGAAAGTACAGGTCAAGCAAGATGGAACTGAGGAAAGGGCTGGGCATAAACAAAATCCTGAAAAATCTAATGCGTCATCATCTAGTAGTGGCAGAAGTAGAGACAGAGAGAAGATGTGGGCAGCTATGGACGAAGATGTAGAAATGTACTTGAAATTAAAAACCTCTTTCCTGCCTTTCTGTTTGCCCTTCAGGGTCAGGGAAAACGAGTTTACCATATTTGGAGCCTGGTTGTTGGGAATGAAGAGTAAGAAAAAAGATGAATGTGTCCTAAAAATACTTAATACCTTTTAGTACAGGAATAAATAGAAATAAGGGAGAGGAGGAGATCTAAGACTAGCTCTTCTAAGGGAGGCAGGGAAAGAGATGAACTTAGAGGTAAGAGCATCTGGTAAAGTTCCCTTCACCAAACTGTGGACTCTTAACACAGGGGCCAAAAGACAACACAACCCCACCGCCTGCAAGCCCCACTTTCTTCTCCTCCTCTTTTGGAGAACAGGAGTGGCTGATGGAAGAGTAAAAGTGAAATGCGGTTGGGGAAAAATTCAGGCTGACCTTGATGGAGTTAAGTTTCCAGACATTGACATTGAATTGGAGGAATTATTTGAATTTCAAATTATTCAGACGGGTTTAAGGTAAACTCAAGATTATGTAGCGAGAACTGGAACAGAGAATATTTAATAAAATCTCTGAAGACAGAGAAGAGCCCAGTCTTGCTAACAAAAACTATTCACACAGCCCCAACTGAAACTTACTTTTCTCCATACCCAAACAATAAGGCCTGAGGATACAGTAAATAAAACTGAAAGTTCAGTGTGGAAAGGGAGTCAAGAAGAGTTCATCCAGATTCTAGCAGACCAAACAACAGATGTTGACTCAGTTGTTCAGTCACCCTCCTTGCATGAGCAACGTACAAATGAAACAAAAACCAGTTCACCAGCTTGGGGTATATGTAAATAAATTGTAGTAAATATATTGTGGAAAAAGTGGGAGGAAAAGAAAGAAAACATCATTGAAGCCAAGATAATGGATTTAAAAAATTTATTCTAAAAGTAAGTATAAGCCAGCGAAAAGAAGAAATATCTCCATGAAAGCATCTTATCATTAAAGAATTTACAAAGAATATGAATTTAAGAAGACAGTCTCAAAGATAAGAGCATAAAATCAGACTCAAAATGAAAAAGAAAAGATTGTCCAGAATAGGAGTCACATTGAAGACAGAGAGTCACTATTGCAGAACTAATAAAAAAATTGCAAACAGGAAAGATATGACTTAAAGTTTTTTTCATAATAAAATACTTAAGGTAATGAAAATAAAGGTAGAAGAAAAACACATGAAGATTAAAGCAATTAAAGAAGCTTAATTAATCAAAAGAAGAGATAAAGATGATCCAACAAAAGGATAAATGATGTCCCTGAAGCAGAGAATTCAACAACTGGAACAGTGAATGTACTCAAGGCATATTATGAAAGACCTTTTCCTTAATTGAATTGAAAACTGCCTCTGTAGATTGAAAGGAACACTCTGTTCTAGGAAAAATTGATTGCATTAGGAGATCTACTTATATGGACTTTAAACCAATAAACTTTCATGGTAGTTGAGTCTAATTTTGAAAATATATTTTCTCTTCTGCCATTTGATTGCTGGTACATTTAATTTGAAGAGAACATAACAAAACAAGACCCCACCCAAAACATGTTTATAATTGATATTTGGGGCTAACCTGGATTTTCCAAAAATGGTAGAACTTAAGCTTGTTAATTCTGAGGGGGAAATCAATGAAATGTTAAGTTATTGCTAATATTTGATGTACAGATTTGGTGACCATATTTTCAGGACTTGAAGTAAGACAGATGGTATGAGAAATATGTTCACATTTTTTTCTACCTGTTCTTTTTGGTCTTTGAGCATTAACAGACCATTTTAGATAGGGGTTTATCAAAGTTGAGGCAACTGTGGCATTTAGAAATGCAAAGATAAGTAAATCATTGACAGGTTCAGTCATTTAAAAGCCCTTTGTCGGATGCTATGTACAAGTGTTTGTGTCAGAATCTCTTACATTAGGGATCTTGTAATGTAATATATGAGGCAAATCAGAAGAGGCAGTTGCAATGCTGTGTAATAAGTAGCAAGGTGTGCTGTAGGAGCATGGGTCTACAGGACCAGGATATGCATTATCCTAGAGAAGTTGACTTCTGGGTAGAATCTTACTCAGGACATGATTTCCATTATACTACACAGCTTCCTTTAAAAATTAAGCTCTAAAAGGATAAAGATTTAATATTTAACTGAGGAATTGACTTTCATAACTTTCAATGTATTTCTGTATATCTGAAAAAATAACAGAGTTCCACTTGTTTTACAAATAAACTCTAATTTAAATTTCTCTATATGTAGGACAAGCCTTTTTCCCCCTTCATTCCAAGGAGGCATATAATTAAAAATGATTTAATTATGGAGAAGTTACTGAAGATAACCCTATCCCCGAGAACAATTTGTTTTCTCCACGATGCTCCTACAGTATCTTGTTCATTATCCTTTTATAGTGCTTATAGATTGTATTTAATTATTTATGCACATCTTGATTCATCCTTCCAATATCTTCATCCACCAAAGACTGTGAGTGCTTCCAAGGAAAGGAAGATACCATACTTGATTTTGTGTCTTATAACATAGTAGAGAACCTAACACATAAGAGCTCTCAGACACCCTGCCAATACAAGCCTTGTGGCCAGGGGAGTCTTACTTTTCAATAAACATTAAAGTACAATATCTTGGACTAAACAGATGACATTTCTGTAATACCTTCAGATGACCAGAGAATTATTTTGTATGTAAAGTAAAAGGGAAACCATGGAATCTTGTGATTTTTTTACCCAGTGGCAGGGAAAATGTTTCCCCCATTGAAATGGAAGGCCAAGAAAGTGGTGTTTTCATTATATCTCAGTTTGTTCTTATGTAATGTAATGTAATAATTATTATTACTTCTTTTAGTAAGTTTTCTATCTTCCCTCTCCTCCTTTCAATTTGGCTAGAGCCTCAGCAAGGAGACTGTGTAGATCTGATCTTGTTTTCTTGAGAAGGGAACTGGTAACTTCTGTTCAGTGGTGTTGTTTTGAGCATGTGGGAAACCCAGCGACATATCTGGGTGATTAGATGTAGTAAACAGGAGGCCAACTTTCCAAAAAGCAGGGCAAGGAAGGAGGAAGAGGCTGTTTATACATCTACTATATATGTTCCATAGCTTTCTAAGTCCTAGATAGGCTCTGTAATAAACTCCCAGTCACAGGCTTGGAGCATAGCTTCAAAAACACTTTTGAATTTAAGATTCAAGACTAGGTAGGCAGAGTGCTGGGCAATCATATTTTCCTTTAGGCTGTTCTTTTGCAACTTTAGTTTAATTTTTAGACAAATTGTCTGCTCCAAAATTAAAATAGCAAAAAGTCTGTGGAAAAAGCATGTGCGTACTAAGCCAATGGTAAGATAGAGCACGTGTTGCCCTGGGAATGTTCTATCAGCCTCATAATTGACTTAGTGATTTTATCTCATGCCAACTTGTGGTCTTTATCTTTCAGACTTGGAAATGAGATTTTGGCAGCACCAAGATCAGATATATTTCACAGAGGGTATTCTCAGAAACCAAGTTCAAAACACTGATATCTAAAACCAAAATGATAACTTGATAATTCACAATGAGAAGAGAAGAAATCTCATGGGGAATAGAATATTTGTACTGGCATCAATGCTCTTTTCTTTCTGCCATCAGGAAACCTGGGTAATAAAATTATAAGCAAAAGTTGCTTGGTACAAAGACTCAGCATGAAGCGACATTGATTGTGGGCTTCTGCAGTCCCAGCAATGTCCCCACAGGATGGTGGTAATGAGGCTGTCCCTTTTAATCTATTTGTTAGCTGCACAATTGTTTTATGCATTCTTCTGTATACCCGATATTTCACAAAAGATGTTTAAAAAGGAGTATACACTATCTGAAGTTGTAAAAATACTGTTTATGTATGAAACTATAAGGAAAAACATTAACATAGTAACACCAATGATTCCTGCTAGTATAATTATTTTCTTCTTTATAATTTTTACAGTCTTTAAAATTATTATATGTGGGTTTTTAAAAAATCATTTTGATATAGTCTAGCTTCATTGGCTTCTTTTTTAAAATGTTTAAATTTAAATCAATGTAATTAACATATACTGTATTATTAGTTTCAGAGGTAGAATTCAGTGATTCATCAGTTGTATACAACACTCAGTGCGCATTACCTCAAGTGCCCTCCTTAATGCCCATCACCAATTACCCCATCCCTCCAAGCCCCCTCCAGCAACCTCAGTTTTCCCCTTATAGTTAAGAGTCTCCTATGGGTTGCCTCCCTCTCTGTTCATTTGTTTCTATTTGTAAAATCCTATTTTAGAAAGGGAAATGAGTCTAAAAGTTTTGAGCAAAGGAAGAAAATTTTATGAAATTTTTGTATGCCTTTATATTGTACCAAAAACTCTCAAATAAGAGATTATTAAGAGATTCACTGAAGGCTTGAAGAAAGAAAAATAATGAGTGTAAGCTTTATACTATTTTTTATTGCAGATGAACACTGTGCTAATTTTAGTTCTGTGTTTACCTAAATCATTTTTTCACATTCATCAATTTTTTTAAGGCTCACACTATGTCTCAAGTCATGAAAGCTATAATGAAATGAAAGAAAATAATGGAATAGAATACATCATTCAAACATCCCTTAAAATGCCAAAGCTTTTATTTTCATCTTTTGAAAATTTTCTTAATATTTCAGTGCTATGGGTAGAAGTGGAACTCACAAACTAAGACAAATCAAGCCTACTAACTGGCAGCTAACTTCTTTGCCTGGTGTGATTTCCATTTTTCCCTGGCTTATATTAACACAAATTGCATTTATATATACTTCTTCCTTCAAATGGCACAGCTTCAAACCTGCAGCTTTAAAAGTGGGAAGGATAAGCAAAAAGAGATTCTTCAAAGTAGCTTTTGTGCTGGGTTGTGCTCTTGCCTCCCAAGGAACAGCCTGTTTCCTGATGGTGGAAAGGTTGGAGCAAAAATGAGCCCTGCCAGGACTCTACTTCACTGCATCTCAGGTTAGGCTGGCAACAAATCCTCCACCTGCTGTGAATCCCCCAGACTGAGACAAGCAGTAGCACCAGCTGGTCTTCATAACAGAGTCTGACTGTTTGGACAACTTCTGTCCTCCTACTTAAGCTTTTTTCTGGGGCAACCTAGGTTCTCAACAACTAGAACAGGACTGGTCCAGAGCAAAGAAGCAGGTGAGAGGTACAAAGTGTCTAAGGATGACAAGGAGAAGAAGAAAGGAGGTACTGATGGATAGTTTATCTTATCCCTGGTTCCCTTTCTTAAACCAACAATTCTTCTCATTCTTTCAATCTTTTTAAGCTCATAGTCATCTTATATGAGCACGAGATATAAATGCTAACCATAGCTATAGATTATAATCTCTAAAACCAGGGGAAAAATACTTCTGACAAAAATAGCCCAGCACATTTAATGATAAACATGATGACATTGCACTGTATGGTAATTTGGAATGAATGAATGGTAAGATGTTCCTAAAAGCTACTATAATTTCTGTTACTTTTTATCTTAATCTTTTAACCTTGTGACTTCTCTAGCCTCTGTTACCATCATCAATATTGATGTTATTCCCTGAAAATCTTGTGTCATTTAATCATCTTGTGTGTATGTGCACACCGCACTCCACACCACACACCATACAGGTAGTTTTCTTGGCTTTTACTTCTATTCCCAGTACATTTCAAGGTCTCATCCTGTATCCATATATCCATATTCTGTACTGGCCATTCTGCTCCCTCTGAGAGCCTCTGTACCATGTAGGGAACTTTGGAGATGTTGAATGATTTGGGTGAGCAGAAACAAACATCATAAGGCTGTGGACTCCCTGACCATAGAATGACAGTATGATCACTTTCCTCAGGAGTAGGAAAAGAAGATTCAGGTGGAGTGATGGTACAGGAGAGAGGGTGTTTTTGAGGAGGTTGAGCAGGGAAGATAGGCATTCATGTCCGGAATATAGCATGAACAAAGGCCAGGAGATGTAAGAGCTTTTTCTGTTCAGATGATGTTATGAGTTAAACTGTGTTCCCCTGAAAAAGATATTTTGGAGTTCTAATGCCTAGTACTTCAGAATATGACCTTATTTAGAGATAGGGCTTTTACACAGATAATCAAGTAGAAATGTGGTCCTTAGGGTGGGCCCTAATTCAGTATGGCTGGAGGAGGGGAAATGATATGAAGAAACAAAACATGTGAAGACAGGCAGAGATTGCAGTTATGCAGTCATAAGCCAAGGAACCTGTGGGGCTACCGGAAACTAGAAGAGACAAAGAGGAAGCTTTCCTAAGCATCTTCAGAAGGAGCATGTCCCTCCAACACCCTGATTTCACACTTCTGGTTTCTGGGTCTGTGAGACAATATATTTCTGTTTTAATCCACTCAGTTTATGGTACTTTGTTATAGCAGCTCCAGGAAACAAATACAGGTGAGTACAGGTGGTGTTCTAGTGCTGGGATGTAACATATGCAGGATCAAAGTCATCAGGGCTTTGAATGACATGCTAAAGACATTATATTTTATTCTACAGACAAAAATTGGATGGGAGAAAAAGACTAAAGCAAATGTTGAGCTATTGAAGTTATTAAAGAGAGGAATGTCATCATCAGATAGATGTATCCAAGGAAGCATATTTGAAGGTGCTCTGGCAAAAGTATGTTTTATAAACTGAAATTTTCATCAGCATAGACATTCTGGCTACAGATGGTGAATTAGAAAGGGTATATAATAGTGGAACAGAGCCTAGCTAGGAAGCTTTTGCTGTAATTCAGGTAGTAAGGAAGTGGCATTGTACTAAGGCAGTGGCTGTGAGAATGAGTAGGAAAAGGCAGTTTTCAGAGACATTATATAGGATGACCTAGAGAACTTGATGATGGATGGATGTTTGGTTTCGAAAGAATTTGAATTGAAAATACCCCACATATTTTAGCTACAGGAGAATGATTAACCAGAATAATGCTCAAAGAAGAAGGAATATGTTTGGAGAATAGATAATGAGTTCAATGTTGGAGTGCCTGTGGGACACAGTGACATTTAACTGGCCATTTGGAAACTTGAATTTAGGAGAGACTAAATTCTTCCTAATCCAAGGCACTTACAGCTTATCACACTGGCGGTGAGAGGAACTGCTGGACTACTGCTATATGGTGAAAAGTATATAATAAACACTTTCTTATAGGCTCGAATATTACAATGAAAACATTAGTATATTGTGATCTTGTGGTTATTTAAAGCACATGGATTGTTCCTAAACATGAATTGCTTTTGGATGGACAGTATGGGATATAAAGCACATTTTAAAATTTCTATATTTTTTTTCTGATGTCCTTCAGACATGTGATAAATAAGAGTGAGGAACTAAAAGTAATTATTTCTGTGAAACCAGGACTAAAATGAGTAATAAGACAAATGTAGGTGGTTTTCTTTGGGGGGGGGGGCTGTTAAAAAAAATTTTTGAACTTGAGAACTATGAAGACCTATATAAGAATAGGAAAAATATTGCTAGGCAAATTCCCAAGTACACTGGATTTACAGAATTTTGGAACCACAAGAGAACATCTATTGATATTGGACACTGCTTAAATTCTCATTTGTAAAAAAATCTTAAATTCATATAATTCACTTCTATTATTCATTTAAAAACTAACCAAATCATGAATGCAGTTGAGCAAGTTGAATTGTCTGGGATACAGTATGGATTAATGGCATTTTTTAGAAAGTACTAAAAGAATAATAATATTTTACTCTGCTTTAACATGTAAATAAATAAGCAAATACTGGGTAAAATGTATATCTATTTGTAATGTGGTTTTCTTTCTTGCCTTTTACCCTTGTTGGTCTGGAGTACCCTTCTACTTGAAGGATGACTAAAGAAATAGACAGCCTCTGACATCCAAAATAGGATATTGCAACAAGCAACTAGCCTTGCAAGTTAGATTACTCTGTTGAGGCAGGCCTTTAACAATTCTGTTTTCTCTCCTTTGGGATCATCAGCAACAAAGCATGGAGAATACAGGCTGACAGAATTCCATTTCCATACAGAGATGATATTCTGCCTATGGCAGTAAAGCCATGAAGCCTCTGCCCAGTGGGAGAAGGTGGGCATGACACAGGGGAGGTAAAACAAAAGGCTATCTGCTTTCCATCATGAAAGAATTGGGAGGTAAAGAGGAGAGACCGATCAGGCAGATATATGTTCTGATTTTCTACTCTCCAAGCTTTGGCCTTGAAAAAGAGGCACATTGAGTGGAGGTAACATGAGAGGAGGAAGCTTTCCTTGACCTCCACCATTTCCACCCTGCTTCCAGACCTCACGCCACTGCCCCTCCCCCTCCCGCCAACCATAGTGCCCACTTAGATTTCTGGGAAGTGATGACCTTTGGGTGAAACCAAACTGACTGGGTGATACTGTAGGGAAGCAAAGGGAATACCTGAGGCTGATTTCCTCATCTGCCTTTGATTTCCTAGAGACATAGATGGGTCTCAGAGGAGAGTCTGGCTGGGTTGAGCTTGTCAGAGAGGATCACCTTAGCAGGGGCGAAGCAGATGGCAAGGGGGAGAGAGAGTAAACTGCCCAGACTGTGGACAAGTGGGACTCCTAACTGACTTTAAAGAGTTATTAGCATCTGTGGGGGCTGAGGCAAGGCTGAGTCAACCAGGCAGTGCTAGTGTGGACTTTAACAAGCAGATAGAAAATGAGTAGCCTCAGGAACAGATTTTGCCATGAATGCCAGGAGGCAAGCAGCACCAGGATGAAAAAGGGCATTGCCCTGAGACCAGAGGAAGTAGAGGACTACTGAAGGTGATAAAATTCACAGCCCTCCTTCAAATGCCCCTACCACATCATAGGGAACCAAACAAGGGGGGAGGAAGGTTTTCTGAGAGATTGAGCAGTTTGTCTAAGAGAGTGCGTCAGCTAAAGGAACAGTGTAAATGTTTAGGTCAGACTAAGTTTAAACTAGACTGGACAGTTGTTTCATCCTCCCATGTCCATTCTTTGCTCTGCCTCTAACCAGAGGGTTGAAAATAACCATGAGGGAGATCTGATAATCTATGGACAAAATTAACAAGTTAAGTTTTCTTCATATGCATGAGTGGCATTTGGTAATATCTAATTTACTAATTGTGTAAGTAGAATTTGTATTTCATCGAATACTAGTGAGGCTAATTGTGTCTTCCCAGTGATATCGTTTTCTCTTCCATGCATTGCTTATTTGTGGACTTTGCTCTTTTGTCTATTGACTCCTGCCTTTTCTTGCTGGACTGAAAGATACTTCAGTATATTTTTAATACAAATCCCATGTCAGCTTTTGATGTCACAGATAACTTTCCCCAACTGGTCTGATGAATTTTCATTGATGATGTTTATTTAATAGATAACTTTGAGGTAATCAAATCTATATAGTTTAGTTTATATATTTTGTTGTTGTGGTTGTTTGGGAAATCACTTCCCACTCTGAGCTTCTAAAGGTATTTTCTGTATTTTCTCCTGGGAGCTTCATAATTGATATTTTGTATTTAGACCTGTGAGCATTTTCATGGAAGGCCATTTCTGCTCACTGTTTCCTGTATTCTTCATGGACAATCTTGTTAATTCCAAAGGTCTGTCTCCCTTATGGCCTGTTTTCTGTACTTCTCCTTTTTCTATTTATTTAATTTATGAATTATGATCTAGTCCATCTTCTCAGTTTATAGATGAAGAAATCAGCCAGAGAGACCAAATAGCTAAAGGATGACAAAGACTCCAGTGGATGTCTTCTTAAATACTTGCTATGGGAATTCCTTTGCCCAAAAGCAGCTGTTTTGGGCTCATTCATATGTTTAAAAATACAGATTTAAGGTTTGATTTTTCAAAATATTGTCTTGGGGAAACTAATATACTACAAAAGTGGGCAAGGATGTAAACAAACAATTTATAAAGGGCAACCAAAATAAACTTCACTGAAGAGCTGTTAAGAAAAAGAAGTATCTGAGAGTACCGAGGTACCTGTGTCAGAGCAAATGAACCTTGCATAGTGTATACATACAGTTTGGTGTAAAGCAATGGTCCTCAACCTGGTGGGGGGATGATTTTTTCCTCTTCCTCTACTCCCCTGTTCTCCCTGGACATTTCACAATGTATGGAAACATTTCTGGGTGTCATAAGTGGGAGAGAGGGTGGTACAGAGAGTGTTGTTACTGGCATCTAAGAGGTAGAGACTAAGGATATTGCTAAATATCTTACAATGCACAGGACCATCCCTCACAACAAAGAATTATCTGTCCCCAGTTGTCAACGGTGCTGTGGTTGAGAAATCCTTTCTAAAGAGATCATTCAGTGCTTGAGGAAGCAGTGACCCAAATAGGTGACATAAAGTGAGAATCGTAAGAATGAGGATAATTGATTGGGAAGTGTACCTAAGTTGAAGGCGATGTGAACTGATGAGTGTCCTTTTTGGGAGACATAGCCTTAAGCAGAAATTTAAAGACTAAAAAGGCCAAATCCTACCTAAAGCAAAATCATGTATACATGGTTATTTATGTTAAACACCTGCTTTAGAATTGCTATAACAGACCATACAAGATGACCTGCAGTCAGTCACACTGCCTCTTTTGGAGAAGCCTTAGAATGCTTCCCGCACCAATATTGTTTATGTACATGTTGCTATGCTCTTGTCTTAGTCTGTTTGGACTCCTATAACAAAATATAATAAACTGTGTGGCTTATGAACAACAGAAATTTATTCCCCATACTTCTGGAGGTTGGAGGTCTAAGATCAGGATGCCAGCATGGTCAAGTGAAGGCCCTCTTCTGGGTTTCAGACTTCTCATTGTATCTTTACATGGTGGGCTCTGTTGGGCTTCTTTTATAACAGTACTAATGTCATCTATGAGGGCTCTGCTTTCATGAGCTAATCTCCTTCCAGAGACCCCACCTCCAAATGCTATCACACTGAGGATTAGGTTTCAATATTTCAATATTAGATTTAGGTGGGGTGGGCACATAAACATTCAGACCATAGCAGCTCTATTCCCCGAGAATCTCCTTTTTCCACCCTCCCCACCACTGACCTCTGCTAAATTCCACCAGACATGGATACCTAACTCTATAAATTTTCTAGCTGTAACATTTCCAAGAGCCAAAATGTGATCTTTGGTCACTGGTAAATGGCAGCCTAATCATATTCATTAATGGGAAAGTTTGAATTTTATACCTGTACAGTGAGACTTGATTAGCAACTATGCAGAAAGAGGAATTGTTTCCTGTGTGTCAAATTAAACTGAAGTCATTAAGAATGGGCCAAAATCTATTATCAGCCAGGTTCAGTTCCCAAAGACAGTATAACAGATAGCTTCTACTGTGGTAGAAGTCATGGGACAGCATCCCAAGATCCAGGGTAGTACCACTAAATGGGGGAAGAGAACCAAAAAGAGAGGCAATAAAAAGTAGTTGCTGGCTTCCAGGTTGAAGCAGGGTTCTCTCTATAGGTGTCTGTGATAGTGACTTTGGTAGTAGATAGGCCACTGGTTGCTCTGGGCAGTCTGCCTTGCTCCAAAGCATACATACCTTTTCCTAGACCACATTGTGGGAAAATATTTCAGAAAAGTACATCCTAGGTGCTGAAGGTTTAGAGGCAACTTATTCAATCGGTGATATAGTTCTTTGGTTTTCATAAACATTATTAAACCTATCAGACTATGGAATATTGCTAACAGTTATGGGATATTGTTGATAACTCTCAACTTTAAATTCTAGATGGCATAATTATCATTTACTGAATGTTTCCTATGTGACAGGCATGGTTCTAAATTTTTTCAGTGTATTAACTCTGTTCATTCTGATACTGAGCCTGTGAAGTTAGGACTATTTCTTATCCCCATTTATCCCACAAGTTCTGGAACTGACGTATAAAGACATTCTGCAACTTACTCATGGCCACATAGCTAGCAAGCAGCTGACTAGGATAACATCCAGGCAAGTCTATCTACAGAGCTTCCTAACTCAGCTCTACTTCCTCCCTAAGGGCAGCATCTTAGTATTCATGTTCATCTAGCACCATGAGGTACTAGGGGTATCCACTCCATCTCATGGGGCTGGTTAGCATGCCCATTTTGGCTTTCAAGTCAGGGGATGGAGCCTCTTCCCACCACCCAATAGGTATTCAGGGGTTATCCTTGATGGTTGCTAAAGTTCAGCCTATGTGTGGCTCTTTCCACAATAACTGGGTAAAGTATTTTGTGAATAAGGAAAAGTTCTTACTCAAAAGGTGACATTGGCTAGCTAGCTAGGACTGTGCTACAACAGGACCTCTAAACATTTGAACAGTGGCCACAGCAGCAATTCTTGTTGGTCTCTTGCCAGTACCTCCTAAGGCAACACCCCATTCTTGGAACTCTCTTAGCTTGCAGGCCCCTGGCAATTGGATTCCTTCTTCCTGCTGCCTTTCTTCTATTCCTTTTTAAGCATCCTCACTTCTGCTTTCTCCATGGCTTCATTTCCCTATTTCTTTTCTTTTCACTGACCTGGATATCTGATCTGGAAGATCTGTGATCTCCCATTTAAAATTGCTTCCAAAAATAATTGCAATAGAAAACCTGACTTCCCCTCTTTTTAGGTAGAGAGAATTCCACTTTAGAAACACAGTATCTGGTTCTTACTCCCTGAATCTGAGAGCAAAGTTCCAAATTCCATTAAGGGTAAGGTTGCCTTGCCCTTTAGACCAAATAATAAATATATGGAATACAACTAAGGTTTTATATGTAAAAATAGGTTAAATATTTGTGTTTTGTTATAATTTCTTGATAAAAAGTTATACAGAATCTTAAACTCCTTTATACCTCTTAAGAGGGTATTATCAGAGAAGTTCAAACAGTCCTTATTCTACCATACTCTAAGAAAAAATGGTGAAGAAGTTCAGGACATGCCATCCCAAAATACGCCACTTTGGCATATTGATTATTCTGAGCTAAAGTCACTTGAAAATCTAATATAGGAAGGACGTTCTGATCTCCCCTTTTCTTCCTGAAGGCAGACGAAACTCCCATGTGAAAGATGCCCTCCCAGTACCAACAGGGAAGATACATTCTTACCATTAGAGTTGTGGAATCTAGATGAAGAGGAATTTGTACAAACAGATCTTGTTAAAACAACTCTTATCTTCCTTCGGTCTTCACATATATTTTATCTTCGCATATATTTTAATTACTTTTCTACAACTGCCACTCTTTGTTCAATCTGGTATCTAAGCACTTAGGCCTAGCCACTTCTTTGGATCTTCCTTTTTCTTGTAAAGACTCTCATATACATATAAAAACTACTAAATAAAATATGTATGTTTTTGTATGTTTTTCTCCTGTTAGTTTAATTCTGAGGCCCAGCTAAAGACCCTAAGAAGGTCTAGAAAAGAAATTTTTCCTCCCCTACACTGGAACATACCTGGATAGTAGACAGAAGTTTAGTCAGATGGTTTGGGATTCAAATCTTTATTCTAACGGTTGAGATATATAGCTCTTGAATAAGTAACTTAAAGTTTTCTAAGTGTCTGCTTACAACACTGATTATGATCATGTGGTGGTGTGTGTTGGGGTTGGGGGCAGGAGGACACTTACTCCTTGCTCTAAGAAATCCTTCCAAGTGAAAGGAACTTTATTAGCATATGGCTTCCCCCTGCCCCAAGCACCTCTCCAGGGAAGGAGTGGTTTATGATGGATGAATTAGAGTGAGGAACTGGGCATGCTTAAGTCAAGCCATCCTTCCCATCTATTCCACCCCCTTGACTTTGGGTCAATCTGACTAATTCTGTGGCTCAACAATACCTAGCCATGTTCTCTCACATAGCCTTTGCCAGTAATGAGGTGATACTTCAATCTCTTTCTGTCTTAAGTTTACTTTTTTTTTTTTAAGATTTTACTTATTTAATTGAGAGAGAGAGAGCATGAGCAGTGAGGAGGCAGAGGGAGAGGGAGAAGCAGACTCCCTACTGAGCAGAGAGCCAAATGCAGGGCTCCATCCCAGGACCCTGAGATCATGACCTGAGCCAAAGGCAGACGCTTGACCATCAGAGCCACCCAGACGTCCCTTAACTGTTTGCTTTTTAATGGGTTCTGATCTTTGGCCAGGAAAGGGGGAAATATTTATGGATGCTCTCAAATTCTAGGAGAGTCAATATATTTATAAGTGACCAATTTTTAAAAGTGTTTTACAAATGTTATTTTCCTTTCTCTCTGCCTTTCAGTTGACTGTTTTTTTTAGGAAGTCTTACTATCAGTGATTCCTGACATGTATCTAAACCAGTCTTTTTTACCACAGACTGTTTCCTCTTATTCAGTTGTCAGGGGAAATAAATTGATGGTGGAAGGAAAACAGCTTGTTGCAATTTCTTTGAAGTCTTTTAATCAGAAAATTCCCTGGTTTATTGTATTTGGCTTCTTTCTAGGACATGACTGTTTAGATTGAACATTTAAATAGCTTTCTCAAAACTTCCACCAAAGATTTGCAACCCAAAGGGTATGAACTTAAAAACTAGAATTGTTAGTGGAGATGAAAGGTAAGACTTAAACATAACTAAATTAAAGATACTCCAGTGTATTTAAACTCAGTTATTATATAGCTTAGGAAACTAGAAATATTTGTCCTTGGGGACCACTGTACTAATGATACATTTCTGCATTCTAATATACTGCATTAAAGGGGAAAGCAAGTAATAGGTTATTACTGTATCACTGGGGACTTTGTTTCCAAAGTTTTCCTATGCCATAATGGAAACTTTTTTGTGACTTACACTGCTTTGTTTTAAATTTTTGTCTTAAATGCTTCTCACTTCTATGATATTTATTCATGCATAGTCTGACTTTCTCTGTTTAGGTCAAGAGAAGTGATAGGAAAAGCCCTACAACTGAGAATTAAATAAATTCCTTATTTAGATTTATCAAGCTGACTATAGCTGCTCACATTTACTGTAACCACTAGTACCCAGTTTACTTTTGGCAGATACAAACTCAGTGACAAAAGAGCAGAAAAAAATGACGTCACACAGGGACACCACGTGTTAAGAATTAACATATTCTAATGTTCTCTCTTTCCACTTAGTTTTAATTCTCCAGCCTAGTCTCTACAGTTCACAAAGTGATTTTTCTTTTTTTAAAATTTTTTATTGTTATGTTAATCACCATACATTACATCATTAGTTTTTGATGTAGTGTTCCATGATTCATTGTTTGTGCATAACACCCAGTGCTCCATGCAGAACGTGCCCTCTTTAATACACATCACCAGGCTAACCCATCCTCCCACCCCCTCCCCTCTAGAACCCTCAGTTTGTTTTTCAGAGTCCATCGTGTCTCGTGGTTCATCCCCCCCTCTGACTTCCCCCCCTTCATTCTCTGATTCCCTCCCTTTATTCTTCCCCTCCTGCTATCTTCTTTTTTTTTTCTTAACATATATTGCATTATTTGTTTCAGAGGTACAGATCTGTGATTCAACAGTCTTGCACAATTCACAGTGCTCACCAAGGCACATACCCTCCGCAGTGTCTTATCACCCAACCACCCCATCCCTCCCACCCCACCCCCCACTCCAGCAACCCTCAGTTTGTTTCCTGAGATTAAGAATTCCTCATATCAGTGAGGTCATATGATACATGTCTTTCTCCGATTGACTTATTTTGCTCAGCATAACACCCTCCAGTTCCATCCATGTCGTTGCAAATGGCAAGATCTCATTCCTTTTGATGGCTGCGTAATATTCCATTGTATGTATATACCACATCTTCTTTATCCATTCATCTGTCGATGGACATCTTGGCTCTTTCCACAGTTTGGCTATTGTGGACATTGCTGCTATAAACATCGGGGTGCACATACCCCTTCGGATCCCTACATTTGTACCTTTGGGGTAAATACCCAGTAGTGCAATTGCTGGATTGTATGGTAGCTCTATTTTCAACTTTTTGAGGAACCTCCATACTGTTTTCCAGAGTGGTTGCACCAGCTTGCATTCCCACCAACAGTGTAGACGGGTTCCCCTTTCTCTGCATCCCCGCCAACATGTGTCATTTCTGACTGGTGTGAGGTGGTATCTCATTGAGGTTTTGATTTGGATTTCCCTGATGCCGAGCAATTTAGAGAACTTTTTCATGTGTCTGTTGGCCATTTGGATGTCTTCTTTGGAAAAATGTCTGTTTATGTCTTCTGTCTTCATGTCTTCTGCCCATTTCTTGATTGGATTCTTTGTTCTTTGGGTGTTGAGTTTGATAAGCTCTTTATAGATTTTGGATACTAGCCCTTTATCTGATATGTCATTTGCAAATATCTTCTCCCATTCTGTTGGTTGTCTTTTGGTTTTGTTGACTGTTTCTTTTGCTGTGCAAAAGCTTTTTATCTTGATGAAGTCCCAAGAGTTCATTTTTGCCCTTGCTTCCCTTGCCTTTGGCGATGTTTCTAGGAAGAAGTTGCTGCGGCTGAGGTCGAAGAGGTTGCTGCCTGTGTTCTCCTTTAGGATTTTGATGGACTCCTGTCTCACACTGAGGTCTTTCACCCATTTGGAGTCTATTTTTGTGTGTGGTGTAAGGAAATGGTCCAGTTTCATTCTTCTGCATGTGGCTGTCCAATTTTCCCAACACCATTTGTTGAAGAGACTGTCTTTTTTCCATTGGACATTCTTTCCTGCTTTGTCAAAGATTAGTTGACCATAGAGTTGAGGGTCCATTTCTGGGCTCTCTATTCTGTTCCGTTGATCTGTGTCTGTTTTTGTGCCAGTACCATACTGTCTTGATGATGACAGCTTTGTAATAGAGCTGGAAGTTTGGAATTGTGATGCCACCAGCTTTGCTTTTCTTTTTCAACATTCCTCTGGCTATTCTGGTTCTGGGGTCTTTTCTGGTTCCATACAAATTTTACGATTATTTGTTCCATTTCTTTGAAAAAAGTGGATGGTATATTGATGGGGATTGCATTGAATGTGTAGATTGCTCTAGGTAGCATTGACATCTTCACAATATTTGTTCTTCCAATCCATGAGCATGGAACGTTTTTCCATTTCTTTGTGTCTTCCTCAATTTCTTTCATGAGTATTTTATAGTTTTCTGAGTACAGATTCTTTGCCTCTTTGGTTAGATTTATTCCTAGGTGTCTTATGGTTTTGGGTGCAGTTGTAAATGGGATTGACTCCTTAATTTCTCTTTCTTCTGTCTTGTTGTTGGTGTATAGGAATGCCACTGATTTCTGTGCATTGATTTTATATCCTGCCACTTGACTGAATTCCTGTATGAGTTCTAGCAGTTTTGGGGTGGAGTCTTTTGGGTTTTCCACATAAAGTATCATATCATCTGCAAAGAGTGAGAGTTTGACTTCTTCTTTGCCAATTTGGATGCCTTTGATTTCTTTTTGTTGTCTGATTGCTGTGGCTAGGACTTCCAATACTATGTTGAATAGCAGTGGTGATAGTGGACATCCCTGCCGCGTTCCTGACCTTAGGGGGAAAGCTCTCAGTTTTTCCCCATTGAGAATGATATTGGCTGTAAGTTTTTCATAGATGGCTTTTATGATATTGAGGTATGTACCCTCTATCCCTATACTCTGAAGAATTTTGATCAAGAAAGGATGCTGTACTTTGTCAAATGCTTTTTTGCATCTATTGAGAGATCATATGATTCTTGTTCTTTCTTTTGTTAATGTATTGTATCACGTTGATTGATTTGTGGATGTTGAACCAACCTTGCAGCCCAGGAATAAATCCCACTTGGTCAAGGTGAATAATCCTTTTAATGTACTGTTGGATCCTATTGGCTAGTATTTTGGTGAGAATTTTTGCATTTATGTTCATCAAGGATATTGGTCTGTAATTCTCCTTTTTGATGGGGTCTTTGGTTTTGGGATCAAGGTAATGGTGGCCTCATAAAATGAGTTTGGAAGTTTTCCTTCCCTTTCTATTTTTTGGAACAGTTTCAGAAGAATAGGTATTAATTCTTCTTGGAATGTTTGGTAGAACTCCCCTGGGAAGCCATCTGGCCCTGGGCTTTTGTTTGTTGGGAGATTTTTGATGACTGCTTCAATTTCCTTAGTGGTTATAGGTCTGTTCAGGTTTTCTATTTCTTCCTGGTTCAGTTTTGGTAGTTGATACATCTCTAGGAATGTATCCATTTCTTCCAGGTTATCGAATTTGCTGGCATAGAGTTGCTCATAATATGTTCTTATAATTGTTTGTATTTCTTTGGTGTTGGTTGTGATCTCTCCTGTTTCATTCATGATTGCATTTATTTGGGTCATTTCTCTTTTCTTTTTGATAAGTCTGGCCAGGGGTTTATCAATCTTGTTAATTCTTTGAAAGAACCAGCTCCTAGTTTCGTTGATCTGTTCTACTGTTCTTTTGGTTTCTATTTCATTGATTTCTGCTCTGACCTTTATTATTTCTCTTCTCCTGCTGGGTTTAGGCTTTATTTGCTGTTCTTTCTCCAGTTCCTTTAGGTGTAGGGTTAGGCTGGGTACTTGAGATCTTTCTTGTTTCTTGAGAAAGGCTTGTATTGCTATATACCTTCCTCTTAGGACTGCCTTTGCTGCATCCCAAAGATTTTGAATAGTTGTGTTTTCATTTTCATTGGTTTCCATGAATTTTTAAAATTCTTCTTTAATTTCCTGGTTGACCCATTCATTCTTTAGTAGGATGCTCTCTAGCCTCCATGTATTTGAGTTCTTTCCGACTTTCCTCTTGTGATTGGGTTCTAGTTTCAAAGCATTGTGGTCTGAAAATAGGCAGGGAATGATCCCAATCTTTTGGTACCAGTTGAGACCTGATTTATGACCTAGGATTTGATCGATTCTGGAGAATGTTCCATGGGCATTAGAGAAGAATGTGTATTCCATTGCTTTGGGATGGAATGTTCTGAATATGTCTGTGAAGTCCATTTGGTCCAGTGTGTCATTTAAAGTCTTTATTTCCTTGTTGATCTTTTGCTTAGATGATCTATCCATTTCAGTAGGGGGGGTGTTAAAGTCCCCCACTATTATTGTATTGTTGTCAATGTATTTATTTGCTTTTGTTATTAATTGCCTTATATAATTGGCTGCTCCCATGTTAGGGGCATAGATGTTTACAATTGTTAGATCTTCTTGTTGGATAGACCCTTTAAGTAAGATATAGTGTCCTTCCTCATCTCTTATTACAGTCTTTGGTTTAAAATCTAATTTGTCTGTTGTAAGGATTGCCACCCCAGCTTTCTTTTGGTGTCCATATGCATGGTAAGTGGTTTTCCACCCCCTCACTTTCAATCTGGAGGTGTCTTTGGGTCTAAAATGAGTCTCTTGCAGACAGCATATTGATGGGTCTTGTTTTTTAATCCAGTCTGATAGCCTGTGTCTTTTGATTGGGGCAATGAGCCCATTTACATTCAGGGTAACTATTGAAAGATAGGAATTTAGTGCCATTGTAATGCCTGTAAGGTGACTGTTACGGTATATTGTCTGTGTTCCTTTCTGGTCTATGTTGCTTTTAGGCTCTCTCTTTGCTTAGAGGACCCCTTTCAAGATTTCTTGTAGGGCTGGTTTTGTGTCTGCAAATTCCTTTAGTTTTTGTTTGTCCTGGAAGCTTTTTATCTCTCCTTCAATTTTCAATGACAGCCTAGCTGGATATAGGATTCTTGGCTGCATATTTTTCTCATTTAGTGCTCTGAATATATCCTGCCAGTCCTTTCTGGCCTGCCAGGTCTCCATGGATAAGTCTGTTGCCAATCTAATGTTTCTACCATTGTAGGTTACATATCTCTTCTCCCGAGCTGCTTTCAGGATTTTCTCTTTGTCTCTGAGACTCGTAAGTTTTACTATTAGATGTCAGGGTGTTGACCTCTTTTTATTGATTTTGAGAGGTGTTCTCTGTGCCTCCTGGATTTTGGTGCCTGTTTCCTTCCCCAAATTAGGGAAGCTCTCTGCTAGTATTTGCTCCAATATACCTTCTGTCCCTCTCTCTCTTTCTTCTTCTTCTGGGATCCCAGTTAATCTAATGTTGTTTCATCTTATGGTATGACTTATCTCTCAAATTCTGCCCTCGTGATCCAGTAGTTGTTTATCTCTCTTTTTCTCAGCTTCTTTGTTTTCCATCATTTGGTCTTCTATATCACTGATTTGCTCTTCTGCCTCATTTATCCTAGCAGTAAGCTCCCCCATTTTTTTTAAAGATTTTATTTATTTATTTGAGAGAGAGAGAGAATGAGAGAGAGCACATGAGAGGGGGGAGGGTCAGAGGGAGAAGCAGACTCCCTGCCGAGCAGGGAGCCTGATGCGGGACTCGATCCAGGGACTCCAGGATCATGACCTGAGCCAAAGGCAGTAGCTTAACCAACTGAGCCACCCAGGCACCCACTCCCCCATTTTTTATTGCACCTCATTAATAGCCTTTTTGATTTCAACTTGGTTAGATTTTAGTCTTTTATTTCTCCAGAAAGGGTTTCCTCTAATAAGTTTCATGCCTTTTTCAAGCCCAGCTAGTATCTTTAAAGTAATGATTCTGAACTCTAGATCCGACATCGTAGTAATGTCCGTATTGAGTAGGTCCCTGGCAGCCGGTACTACCTCTTGTTCTTTTTGTTGAGTTGATTTTTTCCGTCTTGTCATTTTGTCCAGAGGAGAATAGATTAATGAGTGAACAAAATGCTGACAGGGTAACAATGTCCCCAGAAAATATACTCCAAACAAATCAGAAAAGACCTGAAGCCAGGGGAAAAGAAAGGGAAAGAAAGAAAAAAGAAAAATAAAAAAAATAAAAATAAAAATAAAAAGATAAAAACAAACAAAAGCAGAACAAAACAAAACAAAAAAAACAGAATATGATCAAATATGATCAGGTTGGTGCATAGATCAGTGCCACACACTAGATTTTGTATGTATTTTGGTCTGTCAGAAGAAAGTGCCTCCCAAAATTTTAAAGAAAGAAAAACTTATATATGTACAAAAATAAGGATTGGTATGATGAAGGGATGGAATATGACTGTAAAGATAAAAATTATAACAAATTTTATAAAAGGAATTGATAAGAAGTTGTTTGAAAAAAGAAAGAAGAGGATTAAAAAAAATAGAAAAAAAAGGGAGAGAATGTGATCAGGCAGGAGAGTAGAACAAAACCATACACTAGAGATTTAGGATATATTTTGATCTGTTAGAAGAAACTATCTCAAAATTTTAAAGAGAGAACAACTTATATATATATGCCAAAAATAAGGGTAACTACTATGAAGGGATAGAATATGACTCTAAAAATGAAAAATAAAAATGTTTTTTAAAAAAGGGATTGATAAGATGTTGGTTGAAAAAGGGAAAAAGAAAAATTCAAAAAAAAAAAAAGAAAAGACAGTTAGAAAAAAATTAACTTTGAAAGACTAAAGAATCATGGTAAAAAAGCCATGGATTCTATGTGCATTATTCCCCTAGCACTGGAGTTCGGCCGTTCTCATTGATCAGTAAACTTGGTCTTGGCTGGCTGTTCTCGCTGATCTTCTGGGGGAGGGGCCTGTTGCCATGGTTCCCAAATGTCTTTGTCGGAGACGGAATTGCCCCGCCCTTGCCAATCCGGGCTAAGTAATCTGCTCGGGTTTGCTCTTGCGAGCTTTTGTTCCCTGCAAGCTTTCCGTACAGCTTTGGAGGCTGAGAGTGTGAATGGCAGCCTCCCAATCTCTGCTCCAGAGGAGCCTAGAACTTGGCCCCGCTCCTCAGTGAGCCCCCAGAGAAAAGCAGTCAATCACTCCCGTCTCTCTGGTCTCTGGCCACACTCCGTGCTCACCTGGCCTGTGACGGAGCGTTTCTATCTCTGGCACCCAACCCCAGTGTGGAGTCTCCAAACCCAGCAGATCTCTGCAGGGCGCTCCCACGCCACTCCTCCCGGGGGGAGGAAGTGGAGTCTCCCCGGATCTGCTGCTTGTTGGGTCCCTGCTGGAGGAGCAGTGGCCCGACTGTGACGTGTATCATGGTTTATGGCAACCCCGAGCTGAGAGCCCACTCCTCGGCTCCGTCTCTGCAGCCGGCTTCCCTGCTCCGATACCTGGGAGTTCTGCCGCACTCAGGCACCCCTGGTCTTTCTGTGACCCTGAGGGTCCTGAGACCACACTGTCCCATGAGGGTTCCACCCACCGCTTAGCCACTGGAGCGACGTCCCTCAGCGGAGCCGACTTCTAAAAGTTCTGATTTTGCTCCGCTGCTCTATCACTTGCCAGAAGCGGTTGACGGAGACCCCCGCCCCCACCATCTATCCTCCCGAATATCACCTTGGATTCACTTCTCCACACGTTCTACCTTCCAGAAAGTGGTTGCTTTTCTGTTCATAGAGTTGTTGTTATTCTTTTCTTTGATCTCCTGTTGAGTTTGTAGGTGTTCAGAATGGTTTGATCCCTATCCAGTTGAATTCCTGAGACCAGATGAAATCCAGGTCTCCTACTCCTCTGCCATCTTGCTCCGCCCCCACAAAGTGATTTTTCTAAACATTAATGTGTTTATGTCATTCTGGCATAAAGCTCTTCAGTGACTTCCTGTCTCCCACAGGATCAAATTCCAGTTTGTGAGCTTTGCATACAAAACTATGCAGGAACTGACCTCTCATCAGCACATCCTTTCCAAACGTGTTAGTTGTGAGGAAGGCAAATATCATTGGTTCCTTTAGTTAGCAGGTGAAGATGTGTGGGAAAGTATGGGAAGTCTCATAATCTCTTATCCAGCCTTTTGGGGAGCAGGATAAGATCAGCCCAGCTCACTCAATAGCAATCCCATTGTCAGTTCCTTGGAAAAGGGCAGTTGTGGCCTCTCTTGTAAGGTCTATCATCTGGTCTCAGTTTCTCTGTCTATGCTTTTCTTTCCACCTGCTTTGTCTTTTTGCTCTTTTTCTGACTTCCTCTGCCAGGGTCTCTTTCTGTTGCTCACTGTCTGCACGTGAGCAACAACAAAAAAGCAATGAAGGAGTAGTAACGGGGCATCCTTTCCTGAGAAACTTGGACAAGGGCCTTTTTCAAAAGATCTCTAGATTTGATTACTCTATAACAGGACTCCAAAGAAGAGATTGATTGCGCTACCAAGGAACTCATGATCAGGTACTGGGCCATGGTGATCCTTATAGGCAGTTCTGTTATGTTTCACATGATGATGTCTCTGTGACTGATGCAAGTAACCATTCCCTCCTTCTCTCCCAGTGAGTCTGAGATGAATTGGACAGCTCCAAACACCTTTGCCCAGAACTCTTAGCTTTACAAATAAGCAGGAATAGGGGTTAGGTTGAGGTCCTCAGCCCCTCAAGGGGACTGGAGTTCTTATGCCAAGGTCAGGGTTCAGTGGGAATGTGGGGAAGAATTGAACTTCTTGGGCCTTTCAGATGCTGTTTCACAGGTGACTGTGATCCCCACAATCCTTGGTACCAGAATGAGGTGAAACAGATAATAGTTTATGGTTTTAGTCTCACTGAGACCTTTGCCCAGGGCTTGACTATGTATGGGTACTTTGGGGTCCCTATAAATCTCCATTGTTATGACCTATATTACCTAATGTATTATTGGTTGAGATGTATTATTTATGTGCACTCAGGCTCATCTTCACTTCCAACCCCTAATGGGAATTACTTCAATAAGGGCCATCTTAGTGGGGCATGTAGAAGATCCTGGACCCACCTGACTACCAGCACTTGGTGCCATTGTCATCCAAAAACAGCTGCCTGGGGGAGAAGAAGAAATAATGGCCCTGTTGCCAAGCTTAAGAAAGCCTAAGTGAAACTATTTCTCCATTTAAAAGTCCCATCTGGCCTGTGTGCAAGACCTTGGGTAGCTAGAGAATCATCACTGAGGGGGCTCAATACTACAGTACTGTCCTTGGCACTGGTGGAGCTGATATTGTGACTGCCTGTAGGCTATTGCACAAGCTAAGGGAACTTGGTATGTGGCAGGTGATATCTACAATGCATTTCTCAGCATCACTTTCCATCTAGATCATTTTGCCTTTATTGGAATGGGTTGTAATATACCTTTAATGTCCTTCCACAAGGTTCCTAAATTCCTTGGCTACCTGCAATGAACAGGTATGCTGTGATATGGAAAAAGTCCCACTCCCTGAGGGAACACTGGTCTTCCACTATATGGACCTCCTGATGGGTCCAGACAAGGGCACTGCCCAATAAGGACTGGATACCCTGAGATCACATTGAGACAAGCACAACATAGCTGAGCCATTAACACTGACAAAGTACAAGGACCTACTATACTCAAGTAAAATTCCTGGGGATGATCTGAGAAGGGGTACTATATCTCATTCCAGAGAAACAGTTGCCAACTTTTGGCCATCTCTGCCTCCACAAATAAAAAAGGGGCCCAGTAGTTGGAGGGTCTAGCTGACTACTGAAGCTCTTGCATAGCCCATGAGAGGTCTTGATGACATCTGTTTAGATCATGTTGGACCTCTTTTCCAGTCCAAAGGGTTCTGCCTGAGTCTGACTGCATTTGACACTTTTTAGGTGGTTGACCTAGCCATTCTTTTTTTTTTTTTTAAAGATTTATTTATTTGACAGAGAGAGACACAATGAGAGAGGGAACACAAGCAGGGGGAGTGGGAGAGGGAGAAGCAGGCTCCCTGCCGGGCAGGGAGCCTGATGCGGAGCTCGATCCCAGGACCCCGAGATCATGACCCGAGCCGAAGGCAGACGCTTAACGACTGAGCCACCCAGGCGCCCCGACCTAGCCATTCTTATATATTCCACTGACTCAGGCCACACTTTCTGGTACTACAAGGCTACATTTGTTTTCTGTTTGGGTACCTTAAGCACATTGCTTTTGATAATCCAGAATTTGGCCTAAGGTACACATCAGTGGGCCCAATAGTGGGGCATATGATGGACTCTTTATGCTGCATAAAACTCCCAAGCTGCAGGGGTGGTTGAGCATTATAATGGATAATTAAAGGATCAGCTTAAGTGGCTGATGGATGGGGACTAGGTAGCCTCTGCCAGGATTATATAACTCAGTCAAGCAGTGCATGTTTAAATAGGATGTGCACCCCTTTTGTTCAGCTGTACACTTTTATTTTATAATTTGATAACTCAGTCTCCATTGCGACCCTCTAAGGGCCTTCCACCTCCTTCAATTCTTTCTTGAAAGATTAGGATGGCTATTAAATAGCAGTTGGTGAAAGTCAGTAACCTTATTCATTTATTTTCCAGATGCAGAGAATGTTTTTTTTGTTTGTTTCCTACACGTACCTAAAAGATAATGACCTCAATTTGAGGTCTTGAGTTTAATATTTCCTTTAAAGTGCCCCTGCTTTTGGCTCCAGGTAGCCCCATGAGATGAAAAACAGTATATAAAATAGAAATTGTTACCGAACCAAGAGAGAATCCAATCCAGAAGATTTGGGTTCACTACCCTGAGGGTTGGATCAAGAGCACTATCCTTGCCTATGGTAAAGGACAGATTGCCCTACATCACATTGATAGGTAGAAGTCCTCTCAACTGGTAGGATGTTAATTCTTTAGGTTCCAATATATCCCAGATATGGTAGAGGGAAGGGAAGGAGATGGATACATAACCTCTCTTCTCTCTCTGTCTCTCACAGGGTAGCCTGTATGACTCCTCATCACCAAATTCATTGATATGCCTTTCATAGGCAGTTGCCACCAATCTGAATTTGGTGAACTATTGGATATGTAACCTACCACCTGATCTTACAGATAAACATCTGGTTGCTGTACTGCTAAATACCACAAGTGGACATTTCTCTGTGGATCTTTCTGGTACCTTAAATATCCAACTGTATTAAGCTAGACTTGATGCATTATTGCAATTAGACTCTGACACTGCATGAGTGAAATGACTTTCTAAATGTCAACTCTCTTTTGTTAAAGTTGGTGGGAACTGAAACATCTGTAGGAAGGGGTGCAAGATTCACTGTTAGGGATATTTCAGCATAATGATGTTGTCCTTCTCTTCCCCTACATTCTTCTCCACCATTACTCAGGGGAGTTGTCAGGTAGCATTATTTACTCTGCTCCTGTGTATACTCTGGGCAGTTCTTCCCACTGTCTAAGTCATCCAATTAGAACTGTTATACATAACTTTTCCTTCATTTTGCTGATTTTATCTATTGTTTTTCTCTTTTCTATTTCATTTATTTCCATTTTATCTTTATTATATCCTGGATCTGAATGTCTGTTTTCTTTCCTAGGTTAGGGAAGTTTTTAGCTGTTATATTTTCAAATATGTTTTCTTCCCCTTTTCCTCGCTCTTCTTTTGGGACCCCTATAATGTGAATGTTTTGCTGCTTGATGTTATTCTGTAGATCCATTAAGCTGTCTTCACTTTTAAAAATTCTTTTTTCTTTTCTTTCTCTCTTTTTTCTTGCTTGCTTGCTCTGTTTGGGTGAATTCTACTGCCCTGTGTTCTGGATCACTGATCCTTGCTTTTGCTTCATCTAGTCTGCTGTTGAACAAAACCCTCTAGTGTATTTTTAATTCAGTTATTGTATTCTTCAGCTTTGTGACTTCTTATATTTTCTAATACTTATATTTTCTGTCCCCTTGTTGAAGTTCTCAGTGTGATTATTCCTTCTTCTCCCAACTCCTTGACCATTTATGACCATTACTTTGAACTCTTTGTCAGATAAGTTACTTATCTTCATTTCATAAAGGTTTTTTTTTTTTTTTCCCCTGAGGTTTTATCTTGTTCTTTCATTTGGAACATATTTCTCTGTTTCCTCATTTTGCTTCACTCTTTGTGTTTGTTGCTATGTGTAAGGCAAAACAGTCTTGAAGGAACAGCCTTGTTTAGGAGTTGAACCCTATTGCTCAACCTTGCTCTAGCTCTTGATTGTTTCTTAAACCTTTGTGATTGTCTAAGTAGCCTGACTTATTCATGATAGGTCCCAGTTCTTGAGGTTGTACCAAGACATTTCAGTGCTCCAAGGGAGGTGTCTCAGTCAGTGCCTAGTTTCAGGGTGATTGGAAGCCAGGTTTTAGGTAGCAGATTTGAAAGTATGCAAATATATACAGTCCCGTGGGACCTTAATTGTAAACACTGCTTCCTTCTACACCAGATGATCTGGAGGTGTCCCTTGAGTTACAATTGCAAAAATTGGGGCTCTAGATAAGTGTTTAAGCTCGTTTCTGGGAGGTACCATTGGGCTATAGTGAGGCCAGGGGAGAGGACAAAGGTGGCATCCCCTGGCCTATATTCCTTGAAAGCACATACATAACCTCTAGGTTTGTGCAAAACTGAAGCCTGGTTCTCAGGCTGAAGTTCCAAGACAAATAAATAGGACTTTTTCCACCAGAAGACTGGAGGCGTGTTTCACTCTATTGTCTATGCAGTGCCCAGGGATGGTTACCTGCCAAGAACAGTCTCTCTAATTATTCCAAGCTCTTGGGGATTAAGAACACAAGCCTCCTTGGCCACCAGAACTGGCAATCAAGGAGCATTTTTTGTGTGGACTGTGCCCATTGACTTTAGTGAGGCTGCAGGAGAGTGCAGGTCCAGAGTGCACCTACTGGCTTTTAGTGAGGTAGTGGGCAAATGTAAGTCTGCTCTGCACCTGTAGGCTTTACCAAAGCAGTGGGATAGTGCAGAGGCAGGGCATGGCTGCTAGCTATAGTGGGGTAGAGAGAGAGCACTGTGACTGTCCATGTCTGTTGGCACTTGCAAAATAGAGGGAGAGGACAAAAATAGCACCAGCCAGCATCTCTGTCCCTAGAGAGAATCCTGACAGGCCCCTGCTCCTCCAATAGATGCTTTAATATTAGCAAATGAATTTTCTTCATATATGGTCTAGGCACTTTTCAAACTGCTGCTTTTGTGCTGGGTTCTGAGGCAAGTGAATTTGTGTGTAAGCTCTCAAAGAGCAGAATTTCAATTCCCTACTTCCCTTTGAGTCTCCTGGATGTAAGCCCCATTGATTTTCAAAGCCAGACATTTTGGGGGTTCATATCTTTGGTGCAGCTCCCAAGGTCTGATGTGGGGCATGAACCACTGGCTCTTCAGGGAGAAGCTCCATATTTATGAGATCCCTCTTGATTGTGGGTTGCCATGCTGATGGTGGGGTGTTTGGTGAGACTGTATCTCTGTCTCTCCTACCTATCTTGATGTGGCCCTTTTATCCTTTGGGATAAGGATACTTCTTAGGCCTTTCCAGAGGGAATTTTTCCTTATGTAGCTGTAATTTGGTGTGTCCGTGGGAGGAGGTGATACAGTATCTATCTATACCACCATCTTGAACCACCTCTCAAGATGATTTCTATTGACTATTTTCTTCTGTGTATGAATATACTTTCCTATTTTTTGTATGTCTCAGAATTTTTGTTGTTGTTGTTGAAAACTGGACATTTAAAATAATAGTATGAAGCAACTCTGGAGCTCACATGTCCCTTTAGTGTTTGTTGTTATTGCTATTCATTATTGTAGTTGTTACTGATACTTGCTCATTTGTCTAGTGACTCTCCTGAACAAATTTGTAAAGTCTCTATTCTTTGTCATATGTGGCCATGGAAGTATCTGTTTTGCTAGCTTTGTTGTCAATTAATGATTGGACAGAGATTTTTTAAATGCTTTGAATCAATACATCTCCAAACCTTTGTGGTAGGGCTCTGTGCAAGTTAGGGCATGCCTTCAGTGTTCCAGTAGTCTACAACCCTGTCTTAGGTTTTATTTCCTGCTTGTGTGGAGATGTGAGGTCAGCCTGAGGCAAGAGATTATATGTGAATACTTTTCAGGTATTTCCTTGCCATGCCCATACGGCTGTCCTCTGTTCTTTTATGTGATGGTCAGTCAGGCATAGCCATAGAGGGGACACAGGAGAGTCTCAGTTTCAATAAACAAAGTTTATTATACTCACAGATTCTATAAACAGGAGTCCTGGCACACCACACAGGACCATGTGAGAAACACCAGGTTGTGGTCAGGAGACAGAAGAGAGGAGCAAGGGGAAAATCTAAGCCAGAGCTTTTATTGGGGTTTCCTCAGGAAAGGTAAGACAGGGCAGAGTAAACAGGTTAGGTTGGCTAGTTTGAATAATTCCAGTGGATTTTGGGCTATGGAGATAGTCTCTAGGTACTGTTATCTTGCCTGGGACTGTTGAGGCAGAGGAATATTGCTTCCTGAGCTATTCAAGCCAGACAGAGGATGTATGGCTCTGGACCCATTAGTTTGCATATTAAAGGCATGTTCCCCCTGAATCCTTTGCTATCTCTAAGAATTGGCTAGTCCCAGGAGGTGCAGTCTTTCTCCAGCCAGAAATATTCTTAAGATATCAAAACATCATGATATACATAAAATAAAAAACATAAACCGTACATCTGCATATTCATATGGGCTTCTAAATTCCCAGATAATTTTGGAGCTTTTCACAGCCTACTATAGATACTGGATTCCTCAGCTTTTCCTTTTGATTTTTTTGGTCAGCCTCTTTTTTGCCTCAACTGTTATTTCCACCTTATTCAGCCGTGGTGTTAGACAATTGCTTATGATTGTTGTCAATCAATATTGCCCTGGGGAAAGCTGTTTACAGTGAACAAGATCTCAGTTATGTCACATAGAGATGAGTCCTGCAAGTGAGGGCTTCTAGGGAGCTACTAGACAAGTCAAATAATGACAAGTTTATGGGAATTGGGATATTTTAGGAGTTCCAAACCTATACTTCCCTCTCCAGTGGCTGCTAAGTTTATGGTTTTTGCAGCTACCATATATGTGAGGCTATTGGTTTTCATGGTTACTGTGAAACTGGGGAGAGGAGAATGAGAATAGGGTGAGTTAAAAACGTTGTAATGCTTGCTGTTCTTTCTTCCTTTTCCCTTGAATATTCTGTCTTCTCCCTTGAATAAATTCTCCTAATATTGTTGCAAGGTTCCAGTTAATTTCTAGAGTTCTGAAAATGTTGATTTTTAAAAATTTTGATATTCTTACTGCTTTTAGGGAGGAAAAGATTTTTTGAGATCATTACTTGGCCATTTTGGAAGTGCTCTTCATCAGATTTTTTTTTTTCATAGTCTGAATGTGTTCTTTTTAGAGCTCTCACATCTTTCAGATGATGAAATTGATATAGGGAAAGCAAGAATGCTTCCCCCCCCACCAGTTTACATATTGTTTACATACTACTGAACTGACCATGTCCAGGAATTACTCTGAACTCTATGATAACATACATTAAGTTTGAAACTGGACCTACTCTTGGCAAGTTCACAAAGTAATAGGCATGAGATGATTTATCTGTACTTCAGTGCAACATGCATAGCTTTTCTTCAATTTCTGCTTCTAAAGATGAAAAATGGCCAGCCTCATAAAGCAGTTCACCCTGATTCTTCAGTGGGAGATGAAACCCCCTTTCAACACCACCATTTCTCCATTTACTCTTCCTACATAACATGCATTTTACCAGCCTTTTAGAGATAATTTACTTTAGTTTTCCAACTCAGATGAGGGACTCAAGTGGTGAATCCATGAAGTAAGGTGGATAAAAAGGTGGGAAGTACCAAGGAAAGTAAGAGAAGCAAAACCACATTGAGATAATTTAGATTTCTGTGATGTCTCTTAAGTCATACTCTCTAGATCATTGCTTATTACACTATGTTTGAGGCTAATTAAGTCTATATAAAATCGCTCTGTCTCTTAACCTAGGGTATAATTTGTTCTTTCCAAAAAGAAGTCTAGAAATACTTTTAAAAGTGAACCAGTCAAAATTCCAAATTAATTAATTGCATTAGCCAAATTTGAATTAAAACTTCTCTAGCTAACCACATCGTGGAATTGCCAATGAAAGCAGCAGGAAGTGGCAAGCTGTTTAAGAGGATCTCAGGCATATTTGGACTTGCTTGGCATTGGTATTTGTTTCTAATCACTCCAGGAAGTGGTGTGGTAGAAAATAAATCTGAAAAGAAGTGTGCCAGAAAAGCCAAGGGAGCCTCTGGGAACAATCAAAACACAGGCTAAGCCTTATGGTTCCTGATATACCTTCAGGACACCGTGTACTGCCTCTCTGAGCTATCATTTCACAAAAAAGAAGGCCTGCTTTCTTTTACTTCAGCTTTTATGTTGGTTTGAGTCCATAGATTATCTCCCCAAGCATTTAAAATGCCTCATGTGCATGCCTGCAAGGGAGTGATTATCATTGGGTTATCCTGATCTGTGCAGTGTCAAAGGAAAATTTCTCTTATTTTGGTAGAAGTTCCAAGGTTTGGGCTTGATGAAGGACATATACACAATGATTTTAAGGGTGAACAAAAACCTTTTACTGATGTACTAGTCATATAGCTGTTAGTCCTTTAAATTGTTCCCTGAAAAGGTGCCTTGAAGATTAAACACATCCTTTAAAATTGATTTTAGAAGAGCTGTTATGAGGGCGCCTGGCTGGCTCCGTCGTTGGGTGTCTGCCTTCGGCTCGGGTCACGATCCCTGGGTCCTGGGATTGAGCCCTGCATCGGGCTCCCTGCTCCGAGGGAAGCCTGCTTCTCCCTCTCCCACTCCCCCTGCTTGTGTTCCTGCTCTCGCTATGTCTCTCTCTGTCAAAAAAATAAAAAAAAATTTTAAAAATCTTAAAAAAAAAAAGAGCTGTTACGATATCAAGTAAATTATTTTATTTTATTTTATTTAGTATGATTGACAGTCCAATAGGGTTTCTTTTTTTACTTTTGTTTACCAAATTCATTTTTTATTTATTTATTTTTTTTTATTTTTTATTTTTTTTTTTTTAAGATTTTATTTATTTATTTATTTATTTCATGGAAAGAAAGAGAGAGAGCACAAGCAGGGGAGAGGGAGAAGCAGACTCCCCGCTGAGCAGGGAGCCCGATGCGGGGCTTGATCCCAGGACCCTGGGATCATGACCTGAGCCGAAGGCAGACGCTTAACAGACTGAGCCACCCAGGCGCCCCTCCAAATTCATTTTTTAAAAGTTATGATTGTTTTGATATCTGATACTGATAATGGCTGCTGAGCAGCAGAATGAAATAAGTCGGTCATACTTGGTTCAAAATATCATTCTACCTCTTCTTTCCTATGACTCCTTAGACAAATTACTTAACCTTCTGAGCCTTAATTTTACTTCTTATAATGTGGTTGTTTTAAGTACTAAATTATATTAAATGAAATTGTTTGTGAACATATTAACTCTTGCCTGACACAGAGTGGGCACTTTATAAAAGTTATTTTGAATTTGAATCTAATCTCTATTGCTCATCCCTCCCCACCTCCACGGACAATCTAAATATCAATGGAAATCTTTTTCTGAATCACCTTTGTAATCACAGGGTTACTAAATGGCCTTATTTATCACCAGTTATGTTTAGGAAGCATACTTCTTCCTCCAGCCCTTTAGAAAAGTAAGAAGTGTAGAAATGAGCATACACCTAATATATACTAACTTTTATGGTTAGGAAGACAAATATTTGTTGGTATCTAACTGGTATTGTTGGCAAGTGCCTAGATCATGGTAGGTTGTTCCATAAATAGTCTGCTACCTGATTGGCCCAGTGTCAGGCTCCTTGTACATTGCTGATGGTGGAGGAACGTCATATCCATAGGCTTCATCTTTCTTTATAGAAGGAGTTCCATGAGAATAAAACTGGTGTTTTATTCTACTCTTTTCCTCAATGTTCCTAAGGTGATTGGCAAGGTTGGAAAGATTGGCGAGTTTGGAAAGAAGAATTTTGCATATGTAGCCTAATTCTTTTTTCCCCCTCTGGATTTGCCTGCAGAAAGCATACATTCTGTCATGACCTTCCATTGCAGACTCTGCCCCTGTTGGGGAGGTCTGCAGCCTTTAACACTTCTGTGCCAGGATGGTAACTCTATTTAATTTGGGGAAACTCATGATTAATGAACACCCAAACCACATCTCCCAATTCATTAGTAATAAAATTGGTGTTTTGTTTTCTTCCTTCCTTCTATCAGTTGATCATTACTGAAGTTGGGAGGGGAAAAATTGATTTCATTTATTAGCTTTCTAAAACTCCAATATACATTTAGCCCCAAAACTGCTGATGTGCTAGCCTCTATCTGTATAATAGCAAGATCTCAATCTATCACTCTCAATATATTGCTCAAGTTATCTCCACAAGTGGGTGCTTGAAAATGTGCACATTCTAGATGTAGTTGTCACTTTGTTCTTGTTGTCACATTCTTATGTTCTAGCTCAAAAGTATATAGAATTACTGCCTGAGAAGGCTCACTTGCCACTTTACATCATGAGAGCACTAGTTTACTCTAAGAAAAATATCTGCAATCCTTCTTAAGCTATAGCCCTTGAGCTGACAAAGTATTGTAGGATTTTGGGCAGTACTGGGAAGAATGGCGTCTTCTTCAATTTTATGCCTCAGCATTTAAAAAATTGAAGTGTCAGAGAACCTCTTCTTGGGTCCTGTAATTTACAGACTCTTTTATACAAAACAGTTTAACCATTTTTGGACCCTGCCCCACTAATCATAGTGTTTTAAACATAGAACAAAATTTCTGTTGGGAGCAAACATGATAGCATCTTTGCCATCCTTCTCCTTTCTTAGTATTAAACTTCAACCACAAACTCCATTCTTCTATTCTACTTACAAAAAAGGAACTCCTATGTATATAACTTTACTGAACAAGGATACCTGGGGAGTGGGTGTTGGAGTGAGGGTTGATGTATGCTGGTCTGGTGATGTAACATAGGAGCTCCATAGATTGTGTAGTTTTGTTATTTGTTTTCACTGTTCCTCTACATACTATTGGATGTTTACTGCTATTATAAAGGACAGGTTGTATTTGTCTGTATCTCTATAACCTGAAGTATATTTTTATTCATGGATACAAAGATGCATAATATTATGTACCATTTCTTAACCAAGTGCACTTCCATGAAAATTATCCTATGAAAATTATAATGTTTATTTCATTAAGTGGTAGTTGGTTAGAGAGCCACAAAACATGTCTCTGCTCTCCTAGTTAGGTGCAGGTGTTTGGAAGCAGCCCAAGACTCAGATTTTGTGATCCCAAAAGAATTAGACCTAAAATTGCCTCTTCTTTTTCCCTTTGGCTGACTTCATTTAATTCATGAAATTGGTCTCTTGTGAGTCTGAGAATTTGTTTTAAGGTGGGGTGTGTTTGCACGTGAGAGTTAAGAATGAGATACATGAGCAGAGCAGTGAAGAGATAGAGTGACCTAAATGTCTGGAAAGTAGTTTCTATCCTTGAGTTTCTTATTGCCATGAAAAATAGATAAAATTGCCAGTACAAATTCACCCTGTGCAACCTTCAGCTACATATGAATTAAGTAATTTTCAAGTAAAATGAAAAACTCATTAATAAGAGGAGAGAGAAGAACCATATGGTCCTCTCAATTGATGCAGAAAAAGCATTTGACAAAATATAGCATCCTTTCCTGATTAAAACTCTTCAGAGTATAGGGATAGAGGGAACGTTCCTCAATTTCATAAAATCCATCTATGAAAAACCCACAGCGAATATCATCCTCAATGGGGAAAAGATGAGAGCATTTCCCTTAAGATCAGGAACACGACAAGGATGCCCACTCTCGCCACTATTGTTCAACGTAGTACTAGAAGTCCTAGCAACAGCAATCAGACAACAAAAAGAAATAAAAGGTATTCAAATTGGCAAAGAAGTCAAACTCTCTCTCTTCACAGATGACATGACACTTTATGTGGAAAACCCAAAAGACTCCACCCCCAAATTACTAGAACTCATACAGCAATTCAGTAATGTGGCAAGATACAAAATCAATCCACAGAAATCAGTTGCTTTCTTATACACTAACAACGCAACTGTAGAAAGAGAAGTTAGAGAAATGATTCCATTTACAATAGCACCAAAAACCATAAGATACCTTGGAATAAACCTAACGAAAGAGGTAAAGGATCTATACTCTAGGAACTACAAAACACTCATGAAAGAAATTGAAGAAGACACAAAAAGATGGAAAAACACTCCATGCGCATGGATCAGAAGAATAAACGTTGTTAAAATGTCTGTGCTGCCCAGAGCAATCTATACTTTCAACGCCATCCTGATCAAAATTCCAATGGCATTTTTCACAGTGCTGGAACAAGCAATCCTAAAATTTGTAGGGATTCAGAAAAACCCCAAATCGCCAAGGAAATGTTGAAAAAGAAAAACAAAGCTGGGGGCATCATGTTGCCTAATTTCAAGCTATATTACAAAGCAGTGATCACCAAGACAGCATGGTACTGGCACAAGAACAGACACATAGACCAATGGAACAGAATAGAGAGCCCAGATATGGACCCTCAACTCTATGGTCAAATAATCTTCGACAAAGCAGGAAAAAATATGCAATGGAAAAAAGACAGTCTCTTCAATAAATGGTATTGGGAAAACTGGACAGCTATATACAGAAGAATGAAACTTGACCATTCTCTTACACCATACCCAAAGATAAGCTCAAAATGGATGAAAGACCTCAATGTGAGACAGGAATCCATCAAAATTCTAGAGGAGGACATAGGCAGTAACCTCTTCAACATCGGCCACAGCAACTTCTTTCAAGACATGTCTCCAAAAGCAAGGGAAACAAAAGCGAATATGAACTTTTGGGACTTCATCAAGATAAAAAGCTTCTGCACAGCAAAGGAAACAGTTAACAAAACACAGAGGCAACCCACAGAATGGGAGAAGATATTTGCAAATGACACTGCAGACAAAGGGCTGATATCCAAGATCTATGAAGAACTTATCAAACTCAACACCCAAAAAACAAATAATCAAGCCAAAAAAAGGGCAGAAAACACAAACAGACATTTCTCCAAAGAAGACATACAAATGGCTAACAGACACATGAAAAAATGTTCATCATCATCAGCCATCAGGGAAATTCAAATCAAAACCACATTGAGATACCACCTTACACCAGTGAGAATGGCAAAAATTGACAAGGCAAGAAACAACAAATGTTGGAGAGGTTGTGGAGAAAGGGGAACCCTCTTACACTGTTGGTGGGAATGCAAGTTCGTACAGGCACTTTGGAAAACAGTGTGGAGGTGCCTCAAAAAGTTAAAAATAGAGCTACCCTATGACCCAGCAATTGCACTCCTGGGTATTTACCCTAAAGACACAGATGTAGTGAAAAGAAGGGCCATATGCACCCCAATGTTCATAGCAGCAATGTCCGCAATAGCTAAACTGTGGAAAGAGTGGAGATGCTCTTCAATAAACGAATGGATAAAGAAGATGTCGTCCATATATACAATGGAATATTACTCAGCCATCAGAAAGGATGAATACCCAGCTTTTATATCAACATGGATGAGACTGGAGGAGATTATGCTAGGTGAAATAAGTCAAGCAGAGAAAGTCAATTATCATATGGTTTCACTTATTTGTGGAACATAAGGAATAGCATGGAGGACATTAGGAAAAGGAAGGGAAAAACGAATGGGGGGAAATCGGAGGGAGAGATGAACCATGAGAGACTATGGACTCCGAGAAACAAACTGAGGGTTTTAGAGGGGAGGGGGTGTGGGGACGGGTTAGCCCGGTGATGGGTATAAGGAGGGCATGTATTGCATGGAGCATTGGGTGTTATATGAAAACAATGAATCGTGGAACACTACATCAAAAACTAATGATGTAGTGTATGGTAACAAACATAACATAATAAAAAAAAAAAAAAGGAAAAACTCAAGAGATAAAAATTTCGTCCTAAAGTGTGCCCACTTTTAGCTGAAAGTATTCTTTTACAATTGCTTGCATATTTTATATTGGAATTATCCTAGAAAAAAATTACTGGAAAGTAAAAAATACAGAAATATGTTCTTTACCATGAATATACATGTAATGCCATGAGTCTAACATTTATTTAGCTCCTCCAACCCTCCTTTTTTTTTGGGGCCTAGAATTTCAGTAGGGACAATGAAAAGCCCACATAAATAAAATTCAGAATATCTACAGTAATGGAGAGGGAGGAGAAGGCAAATACTCGTTGATAATTAGGGTTTTGAGGTGATTCTCCAATATGATGACATAAGGCAACTTAGAAATATATTGACACACCATTGGTGTTATTACAGCTGGTGTTTGAGCTAGTAAATATTAAGTAAGTCCCTATTATGAGCAAGTTAACTTGCCTAAGGTAGTGGGGGAGACAAACTTTGAACTATGCTGTATCATTCCACATGCTATGTCCTTTATAATTCAGTATGAGGGATTTTGCTTACTAATCCTTCATATTCATGTGACCTGGATACATATAAGTAGTTTGCTTTTAAAACAACTATGAATATGATATATATAGGACAAATAATACATTATCTAAGTTGGTTTTAAATGTATGTTTCTTTTCAAATCAATGGGTGTCCAGAGTTGTTTGATCATTTATGACTATTGTTCCATTCTTTCCCCCTTTACTAGAGTTAAGAGGTATTGGGGGAGAAAAATGCTTGAGTAATCTCTTGGTTTGGATCATGAGACCTTAGGCACATCTCAGCAACAAAAGACAATCACTAAGTTGTTAAACTTGACACAAGAAACCTTTCCCCTTCTTGAGATGGAGGGAGAAGAAAATGAAAAGAAAGAGGAGGTCAGTGAAAAACAAGAACAGTTAGCAGGTTGGGAGACTAGATGAGGTGCTGGCTAGAAAAGGGATGAAGTCAGGACCTCCAAATTCCATTACTGCCAGAGAAATTTTGAGAAAAATGGTATCTGAAAGATGAATTTTAAAACTGGAGCTATGCCATACTCTTTGAATCTTTTGAAATCTATAATCTCTATTTCTCATAATGATCAGTGTGAATATGATTTTTAAAAAGGTAATATTTGTTTTAATTTTTTTGAAACCAGTAAAAGGTATGAGTTCACAATTTGGTTGACACAGTGAAACACCAAAACAGCACATGTGGAAGTAGAAGATAAAGGTAGAAAGGGATCATGGGGATGTTTAATGCTTTTACAAGCTGTGGAAATAGTGAGTTTAAGTCATTCAATCTAGAAAGGCAGGAAACTGAACAATAATTTCAACTGATACAGCACAATTAAAAGAGATTATCTGGGTGCCTGGGTGGCTCAGTGGGTTAAGTGTCTGCCTTTGGCTCAGGTCATGATCCTGGCATTCCGGGATCAAGCCCTGAGTTGGGTTCCCTGCTCAGCAGAGAGCCTGCTTCTCTCTCCCCCTCTGCTGCTTACTCTGCTTGTGCTCTCACTCTCTGTCAAATAAATAAATAAAATATTTTTTAAAAAAAAGATTATCAATGTAAGTTTAACAATTTTCTTTTCAGTTACAATTTTCAGACCATGAGTTTCCCTACTTTGCTTGAGAATAGTGTAGTTTTCCTCATAAACCTCTTCGAAATTGCCATGTCCTTCAGCAATCTTACTATTACACTCAAATTCTTTTTAAAAGGTCTTATTTATTTGACTACAGTAGAGATATTATTGATTTACAGTTACAAGCAGGTTTTACCTAGATCTATCCTTCTTATGACTACAAATGTAGTGTTTTAATCCCAGACTCTCTCTTTTTTTTTTTGGTAGCACCAGTCAGAACCTCTGCTTTAGCATTCGTCATACTAATGCTAAAATGGTTCTCATTTTTTAGTGACTTCCTTAGAGGCTGAAATGATCACTTCCATGTCTCAGCTCTCTTTCTCTATCAAAAATTTTTTTCATAGGTCTAGTTAGATTTGCTAAGTATCTTTTCAGGCTCCATTAGTATCTCTCTTCATTTTATTTATCTATCTATTTTTTTTTCAAAAATTTTTAAATATTTTATTTTATTTTATTATGTTATGTTAGTCACCATATAGTACATCATTAGTTTTTTCATGTAGTGTTCCATGATTCATTGTTTGCATATAGTTAACATATAGTGCAGTATTGGTTTCAGAAGTAGAATTTAGTGATTCATCAACTTACATATAATAGCTAGTGTTCATCGTAACTAGTGCCCCCTTAATACCCATCACCCATTTAGCCAATCCCCCACCCACTTCCCTCCGTCAACCCTTAGTTTGTTCTCTATTGTAAAGAGTCTCTTAGGGTTTGTTTCCCTCTCTCTCTCTCTCTCTTTTTTCCTCCCTTCCCATATGTTCATCTGTTTTGTTTCTTAAATTCCACATACGAGTGAAATCATATGGTATTTGTCTTTCTCTGGCTGACTTATTTCGCTTAGCATAAATCTCTCTAGCTCCATCCACATCATTGCAAATGGCAAGATTTCATTCTTTTTGAAGCTGAGTAGTATTCCA
Source organism: Neomonachus schauinslandi (assembly GCF_002201575.2). Lineage (NCBI taxonomy): Eukaryota > Metazoa > Chordata > Mammalia > Carnivora > Phocidae > Neomonachus > Neomonachus schauinslandi. Next base: position 64,745,478 of record NC_058405.1, on the reverse strand, counting down.
TTGTGTGTGTATGCGTGTGTGTGTATGTATGTATATATATATACCACATCTTCTTTATCCATTCATCAGTTGATGGACACTTGGACTATTCCATAGTTTAGCTTTTATTGATAACTCTCTTAATTTTAAATCATGAATCTTCTTTATGGTTCTCACCCAAGAGAAGGGAGTTCTAAGCAGCCTCATTTCTTATTTTCACATATTCAGAGCAGTTGTGGTTAAGAGGAAAAAGCTTTGTGCTGGGCTTGGGGGCATAGATTCAGGTTCTGGCTTCAGTTTCTGCATCTACAAAATATAGTCTGAACACCTATTCTGGTGAGGATTAAACAAAATAACATGGGGCAGCACTTTGTAAATTCTAAATGGCTATAGAAATTGTAGATATTATTTTTAAAGAAAAAGAAAAATATTTCAGTCAAGAGTGTTCTGGATTGAACTAAACAACCTATCTTAAACCCTTTGCCATTGGAACATGAATACTGGGAGAAATCTTAGCTCCTTGGCAAGTAAATTGACCTGGGGAGCAGTCTTTCATCCTTCCTTGCCTCTTATGAGAAAGGTTAGAATCTTTGAATTTTTACTGAGATGACTAAAAAAATAGAGTTACAAAATGGGGTGATGTGGAATTCCAAGAAAACATGAGAAAGCACAGCAGAAGGTAACTGACCTTTGTTGGAGTTAACAGCTCACAGTAATTTTTGGCTCTTTCCTTACTCTTTGAGAAGAGGTATATAAATGAGATTTTACTTAAATGGATGTGAATTATATTTATTTAGAAAAACTATACTGTTCTAGTTATAAGAATTTATCTGTCAGGAAATGTATATATATGTTTTGGAAATTGGATCTTAATAGCATCATTAGTCATAGAAATATTAGTGCATGTGATATAACTATTTTATATATCTGTACAATCTTTGAAGTTCACAGAATTTTAAAAATTAATTTTCCTTTACACACTTAGGAGTCTTCTGATATCTTCAACTGTTCGGTGAAGTCTACTACAATATACTGTAAGTAAAGTGATTTCCTACTTTTGGGGGGGAGAATATCTTGCTCTGCATTTGCCACATATATGCATCTTCATGCTTTCCAGTTTCAGATATAATGGGTAAATGTCACGTACTTTTAAAGTAGATACACAGACAACCCTCAATTATTCATAGCAATGGAGAGAAGTAATATGGAAGTTGTGGCAAGTGCAGGTTTAGATATGTTGAATTAATTTGTTCTCTTTCTTTATGAAATCTTTCTTATTGGGGGCAAAATTTCAAGAAGTGCTTATATAGCACCTTTAAAAGTGTTTTAAATAAATTAACACAAGTAGATATAACAACTATATGAATAAATAATAGTTTTAGGAATGAAAAGTATACTAGTCACTATGCAAAATGCATAGCAACACTATTCCTAACTAGTGACTTTGCAGTTGAGGAATAAGAAGGTTGAAGGGAGATGGCAGAATCTGGTAGGATACATTTTGTGCTTTAAGTAAAGTTTTATTTCATTTTTTTTTTTCACTTTGTGGAGCTGTGAGCCAAGGTTTCTTTTTTCCCTAGCATAAAAGGGAAAATATTTAGACATATGGGTCACAAAAGCCACTTATGCTCAAAATATCTCAACTTCACGATCAAAATATCTCTGGCATCATGAGGTCCTGGAAAAACCCAGAGTGTATTTTTCTGATTAGACCTGGGACAGTGTCCCAGTGGTCCTGTCATCCTTCCCTCCACCTGGCTGAGGCACATTCTCTGCACAGTGTGTGCAATACTGTTTGGCTGCTGCTTCATTACTAAGCAGTGTCAGTTGCACATGTGGGCTGGCTGCAGGGGGCCTGGACCCATGGAATACTGTCTGAGTGGAGTTTTCCACTTGATGTTTGGTTTGGCCTAGTCCACGTGATGTCTTGCCAGACCTGCGAACTCCTGTCCGAATTCACTCATTCCTGGATGGGAAATATTCCTCATGCTGTTGTCAGAGAACCCTGATCTTTCACTGTAAACCTGGCAGGATGTCTGTTGGCCAGACCAAAGTACCAAGAAGCCAGATTTTTCTCTATGAAGGATGTGTCTGCAGTGGATGGTACTTGTTCTAGTAAAAGTATTTAAGGTTGTGGTGTTGGCCAGGTTTATCCACTTAAAAAATAAGAAACTCATAAATGTAGCACTGAAAAGCCCTCCATTTCAAATAATGGAGGCAATGACTGTTCCAGGTCGGCAGCCAAAGTAAAACAAAGTATGGTACAGGATGTTATCTTAGAAACAGAATTTTGTGTTTAGGTCTACAGTCTTAGAAAGTTAGCAAAATGTTCTTTTATAAAGCAAGCGTGGTACATGGACAGCTGTGCCAAGGGTGTGGTGATCCTGGTGCAGGCATCAGGGCTGAAGATTTACCCAGCCCTCTTGCACCTGTGAGGATGAATTGGTTTTTATATTTTATTCCTGTGTCAGGATCTCTCCTCCCCCTGTTTTTTTGGATGTACTGTGTCTATGGCAAGTGAAGTCCATAAATTAAATCAGTAGATATTTATTTCCTTTAACTAACATGGTACTGGGCATATAACTTAATATTGTGTAAAGTAAGTACACAGATCATATCATACAACATATATTATAAATTTTCACAGAGTGAACACACTCATATTAATTACTACTACAAGAAATAAAGCAATTTTCAGTACCCCAAGAGCTCCTCTTGTGCCCTTTACAGTCACTACCCACTCCTCCTCTCCATAAATATTCTCCATCCAATCTTATGAACTTTATATAAATGGAATCATATAGTATAATGTTTTGGGGGGAACTGGTTTTGTTTAAAATTAAGTTTATTTGATATACCCATTTTTGTAAATAGCAGTAGTTTTTCATTTTTCATCACAGGTAACCTTCTGTTGTATGTATATAGCAAAATTATTGATTTATTCTACTCTGAATGGCTATTTGGGTGGTTCCCAGTTTTGACTATTATAACTAATGCTGCTGTGATTATGTATGTATAGTTTTTAATGACCATTTGCATACATTTCTGTTAGGTATTGAATTAAGTAGAATGGCTGGGTCATAGGATGTGTATTTTACAATAATAGAGGATATTACTGAAATTTTCCAAAGTAGTTGTATCATATTGTGCTTCAATAAGCTATATATGAGAACTCCAGTTTCTCTTGGTCATAGATATGTCTTACTATTGTCAAGCTTTCCAATTTTAGCCATCCATACTTGTGAGGTGATATCTTGTTGCATTTCTTTAATGACTAATGTGGTTGTGCATTTTTTTATATCTTTAATGGTCATTTGTATGTGCCCCATCCCTTTTTTAATGATTCTTCAAGTTTCCTATGGGTTTATCTTTTTCTTATTGATTGATGTGTTCTCAGATTATTTGGAATCAAATCCTTTGTTAATTATATGTTCTTCTACTCTTTCTATGTCATAATCATGTTTCTTGATGAAGAGATGATTAATTTGTGTGTGTGTGTGCGTGTGTGCATCCTGCTTAAGAAATCTTCCTGTATTCCAAGGTCATGAATATATTATGCTATATTATCTTACAGAAGCTTTACTCTTTTATCTTTTACATCTTTATTTCTCTGGCTACTTTAAAATGTTCTTTTCATCTTTGTTTTTCAGCAGTTTTACTATGTTTTTGTTTGTTTGTTTTATTTTGTGTTTATCCTGCTTGGATTTCATTGAGGTTCTTAAATTTGTGGATTGATGTCTGCTGTTTCTGTAATATTGTTATTCAACATCATATAAGATTTTGCCTCACTATCTCCTCTCCTTTTAGGACTTCAATAATTTGTCCAATAGATCTTTCATATACCTTTTCTTTATTTTTCATCTTTTCCTCTCTCTGTTCTTTAGTCTGGATGTTTTAAAGATTTTATTTATTTATTTGACAGAGAGAGACACAGTGAGAGAGGGAACACAAGCAGGGGGAGTGAGAGAGGGAGAAACAGGCTTCCAACAGAGCAGGGAGCCCAATGTGGGGCTCAATCCCAGGGTCCTGGGATCATGACCTGAGCTGAAGGCAGACCCTTAACGACTGAAGCCACCCAGGCGCCCCAATCTGGATGTTTTAAATTGACCTAACTTCCAGTTCTAATTCTCTTATCTCCTGTTTAATGTCTATAAATTTCTTAATTGTAGTAATTGTCTTTTGCAGTTTAGAATTTTTGATTAGTTTCAGTTTCTGGTCAATTTCTCCATTTTCTCATCTACTTTCTGAAAACATTAATCACAGTTGTTTTAACATCCTTGTGTGAGAACTCCGAAGTTTGCATCATCTTGAATCTGTTTCCTTTTTTTTTCTAATTTTTTTCTTGATTTCTGAGCATTTAACTCTCTATCCTACCATGCTTAATAATTAGAAAAATTAAATGCCAGATATTGTATATGAAAAATCATAGAGATAAGTTTGTGAAGTTCTACCTGATGTTATCTTTCTCCAGAGAGGATTTAATATTAATTTACTCTGCACTTTGAGCAGGAACAGATGACCTTTACCTGGTTTTGAATTGAACTGGTCAACACTGGATTTTTATGAGAACTTTGCCCTTAATCCTAAAGTCTGGCTCTTTCAAAGTCCTTTTGGAGGTCTGGGCCTTTTATCAGGGGCTGTCTGATTTGCAGGCCCCTGAACTCCAGTTTTTATCCCCTTAGTCTCATTAGACTGTTCAAAACTCAATTTAGGTTTTTAGCATTTGGCTATTATTTCTACTTTGCCTCTTAACCTCTTTATCCTGCCCTTCTTGTAGCCTAACAAATATCTTGAAGGGAAAAGTACTACAATATACTTCCCTTCTCTCCAGGATCTTGGCACTCAAATGATTCATTTTCAAACACTTTTTTTTTGTTTTTTCCAACTTTTCTAATTATCTCAGATTAATCTTGTGGAAATTTTGCTCTGCAGCTAGCCACTCCACCAACACCAAGAGCAGGAAATCCTGTAGGCTTTTTCTATGACACGGAGGACTAGACTAGGTATATTGTATTCTCAGTGACTTCTACAATCCTCAATACATGAATATGCTCGGAAATTTTTTCAATGAATAAAAATATGCAAGAGAAACAGAAACAGGCCCATTTTAAAGGGGACATTTTTGGCTTAATGAAATAGCTAAGAGTTATTCAAGATTCTTTAGTGCTTAGTTTAATGCCAACATATTTCATAGAATCTTTCTTCACAACTTGAATTCTCTTTTATCTTTTTCCCCCTCTGTAAAACATTTGGAACCCATTCTACAATTTATCTCCTAGTCTTATATTGTCTTAGTAGTATGTTTGATGTTATAAGCTGGCAAATATGTCTGTGATATTAGCATTAGGTAAGCTCTACAAGACAGGCTCTGTTACATTTCTGCTACATTCTTCAATATATCTCAAGTGGTGCTAAACACACTGATGTGATAATTCTTCAAAATGTAAGAGGCAATCAAAATTGAAGTGCTACATTCTACACTCAAAGGATTCATATAATGTATATCTCAGTATATATTTTTTAAATTAAAATTTCAGATGTGTACATTTAGTAGATTTTGTATAGATTTTCATGTGTAGATTTTTTTGGGTAGACTGCATGCAGAGCACTATGTTTATGAGTAAGTGTCCCAGTGTTCCGTCAGTGTCATTCAGTTGCCACCATGGCCTAATTAGAGGACAGAATCATCATTGTTATAAGTAAGGAGATCTGTTTACTGTGTTCTTAATATGTGATGGATGCCATGGCAATTATTTTACATAAATTGTCTCATTTAATCTTCATAATAACCCAATTCAAAGATACTATTGTTATCCCAATTTTTAGGTAAGGAAACTGAGGCAGAAAAAGGTTAAATCACTTTCCCAAGGTTATAGAGCTAACAAGTGGAAAAGTGCTTGGATAGTGCTTGTGGTAGTATGAAGCCCTAACAAAATATATTACTCTATTCTACTTTCCATTGGAAATTCTCCAGTCCCTTGTCCTGGTAATGAAGGGGAAGCAGAGAGAGAGGTATGATTCAGTTTATTTGTCTCATTGCCCTCAACACAGCAATACTGAAGAGAGGGGAAGTAATGCTTATTTTGAAGTTTTCTTTCATCTTAGGCATATATAATTATCTGTAGGAAAGATGTTTTACAATAAGCATGAGGATTTGTTTCAACAATTTGTTTCTTTCATATCCTGAGTTCTTTTGTTTCTTCATTTTTCACTGGAAATTTTTGTTATACGCAGGAAATTTATAATGTAATGTTGAAAGTGCCAAAGAAGAACACTAAAAGAATCAAATGAGAGGGGGCACCTGAGTGGCTCAGTCAGTTAGGCCTCTGACTCTTGATTTTGGTTTGGGTCATGATCTCAGGGTCCTGACATTGAGCCCTGTGTTGGGCTCTGCACTCTGTGGAGAGTCTGCTAGAGATTCTCTCCCTTTGCCTCTCCCCACATTCTCTCTTAAATAAATAAATAAATAAATAAATAAATAAATAAATATGTTTAAAAAAGAATCAAATGGGGTAAAAATGTCAGTGACAGACTAAAACATTAGGCTTCTTTAGTTGAGAAGAATAAAAGTTGAGTTGTACCTCTGAAACAAATAATACATTATATGTTAAAAAAAAAAAAGAACATAACAGGAAGGGAAGAATGAAGGGGGGGAAATCGAAGGGGGAGATGAACCATGAGAGACTATGGACTCTGAGAAACAAACTGAGGGTTCTAGAGGGGAGGGGGTGGGGGGATGGGTTAGCCTGGTGATGGGTATTAAAGGGGGCACGTTCTGCATGGAGCACTGGGTGTTATATGCAAACAATGAATCGTGGAACACTACATCAAAAACATGATGTAATGTATGGTGATTAACATAGCATAATAATAAAAGAAAAGTTGAGTGAATGTCTTTAAAGTCTAGAAAATCACAGAGTTTTTTAAAATTAAAAATAACAATACATGAAAGAATAATGTTGGTAACATTTGAAATGTTTAGAGAAGGGAAAAATCATGGGTTTTCATTAGGAAGAATTGAGAACCAGTTAGCTATATGAAAGTGATAGAGAAGTCTGTTTTCACAGAAATTCAAAATTGTAAAAGTGAAGATTGTGATGGGTTTTGTTTTTATTGGATTGATTGTAAGAGTGGAGGAGCATCTCTGTTTCAGAATTATGGAGATAAATAATGTCCTGAGGATAACTGGGAACTTAAAAACATGCAAACAGGGCACTGCATACTTTCACGCCACTGCTGGTTATAAAGTGTAGGCCTTTCAGGAGAGTGGATTTTAATTCAGCTCATATGAGTCTAGGTTAATCTCATTCCTCTAAAATGTTTTCTTCATTCAACAGAATTATGGTAAAGTTCAGTGGTGGATAAAAAAATAATGGTAACTCTAAAAAGTTAGAAAATGATTTTTCTCTCACACAGAAGTAGAATCAGGCATGTTATGGTAGCTTTGCTATACAAAACATTCAGGACTCAAGGCTTTTTCTAGCTTATTATTTTTCTATGATAGCCTCTATTCCCAAGCCACCTTCTGGTCAACAATGGCTTCTTCCCCCGTTAGTCAGCATGTTCATATTCTAGCTAGCAGGTAAGAGAGAGGACAGAGGAGAAGAGAGGATCATGTGCCAGCTACCTAAGGAAAGTTTTCAAAATTTCAATAAATTTGTGCTTATATCTTATTGACTTGAAGAACCAGGTCACTTGGACAAATCTACTTGTAAAGGAGTCTTTATTTTGGGTGGTCAAATGCCCAGTTAAAAATCAGGTGGGAGAACAGAATAATTTTTGGAGGAAATTAGTATTTAATTAGTATTCTCAAGAATATAGGGTCTCTAAGATCATAAGTATTCTGGTTGCCCTTTTATAGGTAAATTTAGTTTTCAGTTGCCTTATGGTCCTTCTAACAAACATAGTAATCTGGGCTGCATAGAAATAGAAATGGAAGTGGAAATGAGCAGAAATGTTGCATGCTTTGGTTTTCAACACAGATAGTAGGAAACTGTTTTAGAATCAACATTTTCACCATGAATTATAGGTATAGGTAGGTAAAAAGTTGTCCTCTGCCTACTCTGGTCTTCCTATTTTGTGAAGTGCAAGAATTCAGGATGCTTTCAAGTCACTTAACAAATTTTCAAATGTTTTCTGAAAACATTTGATTCTTCTAATATACATGAGAAATTAATGAAGGAATGTGTCTTTTTCTTCCTAATTGGCTTCTTTAAGGTAAATATTTGATCAAAATCATGATTATAATTACCTACTATGTTATAGTCACTGTGTTAAGTGCTTGACACACATTATATCTTTTAAAACTCTCAACAATCCTGGAAGGTAGGTATTTTTGTGTCTATGTTAGAGCTGTGAATACTGATGTTAGAGATTTAAGAAACTTATCTCAAATCTCAAAAGTCATGTCAGGGTTGGGATTAAAATTCAATTCAAAATCTGTACCTTTAATCACTATACTGTATTGATTTTAATTTTCTGCCCTCTCCTAAAATAAATTAACATCAGTTAAAAAGAAAAGAGCTAGTTTTCCATTAGAGATAAGTAAGTATTTTTTGCTTGAAATATTACACTGCTGTCTATATACACACATACTACACACACAGAAACACACACACACAATCCCCATGTGGGTCATTGCAATATGAAACATTTTTTCTGAGCATCTGAATTATTGTCAAAACTGTCTTTTGGATATGTTTATAAGGCCAGTTTTATAAGTTTATAAGTTTCATAGATGAAAACTTTTAGATCTTCAGTTATTGCCCATGGATTTTGGGGCTTTGTGAAAGTATACAGTACAGAAAATTTCTGCAACTCTAGCAGAAATCAACTTTATGGGGATAGACTGGGTAGAAAAATTAATGGAGAGTATAAAGCCACTGCAGAGTCCTTGGATTACTGGTGGATTTGAAAATGAACAGATATTTGCAAGAACAGTAGTTTGACTGCTTATTATACTTTGCTCTCTTCTCTGATCACATTACATGATGTAACCCAATGAATCAGAAATTGGATCTGTATGGGGAGATGTGGATGACCACAATTCCCTACTAGTCACTGCTTCTACAAATGAGGTATTCCAACATTCCAGGAATCATTTTGGAAATCAACCAGAACTCAAGATTTGTTAGGGAAGTTTGCTAAAATACTTAAGGATAGAGCATATAGTGCTGATCTGATGCCTGCCCCGGAGATTTCAGCACCTGACCTCCAAATAACCTTCTGGATTGAAGTCCTTTGTCTTACACAGTCCTGCTTGCTGTCCTCACTTCAAAAATGCACTGTATCTCCATGATGTCAATATTTGTTCTCAGGGACATAACTATCTTAAATTCTATGGTCTGTATGCCTCTAAGAACTGGTCTTCATCCATGTTGTCTGTGTTATGTATGCCTGCATTTATAATGCAGAACCTGGTCTAGCTGGTGGGATTTACTCATGAATGAAGGATAGTACTGATATGTACACTCTCTCTATTCTTACGATAGTTTCTAAGATTTTGTTTTCATTACATATAGCAGCTTTTGATTTAGATATAAATTAATTTTCTCTTAGTGTGTTTGTTGGACTGTTAGCACCAAAATCACCAAAAGTGCTCATTAAAAAGGTAGGATCTTAGGCACCATTCAGAACTTATGGAAGCAGAATGGCTGAGAATAGGGCTCAGAATCTGTATTTTAAAGAAGTTTCCCAGATGATTTGATGCACATTAAAGTTTGTAAACTGGTACCTTGGAGGAATAAGTACCTGTGTCAAGGTGTTTGACATAAGGTGCTTAGAATTGACATTATTCCTTCTTATTTTATAGGAATTCCTTCCTTTTCTCCTTACCTTCATTTTTTCTCTCCCCAAATTAACAGAAACTTTTGGAAAAATCTGTGACCATAGGGAATTTCAAGATCTATTCTACAGCTATCTTTTGACATTCAATACATGTTACATCTGGGGCTGATCATATATAATGGGATGTTTAAATGATTTGAAATTTAGGACATTGCCAGGTTTCTCCTTTCTGAGGGATCTAACCTTTTAGCCTTTCTTGGCACCACCATTTCGCTCCTCTCAGAAATGAGGGAATTTTTTATTTATATTAAAAAAAAATGTCATGTCTTTGGGTTACATAATGGCTTTCACACTTGTCCAGTTACAGAGTACATGGCAAGCATAAGGTTCTAAAAATCTTTCAAATTCAAAATAGTTATGTATTATATATATAATTATATAGTAGTTTATGTTGAATACTATCTGCTTTGGTGAAGAACTCAATTTTTGGATTACAATATTTTGATAGTGGAATGCTTCCTTTAGACTCTTGTGGTTTGAGATTCAAAGGAGAGAAACAGGGGAAAATATTATTAGTTGTCAATAAGTTTCTATGATTCATCAGTGTTACCTATGAAAGAAAAGCATTCAGGATGGTATTCATACCTTTTTGCAATGCTCAATAACAACATTGGCATGTTGATATCTAAATGTAGCTCTAACAAAAATAATTGGGGTATGTTGCCTGAATCTGACATAATATGGTAGCTGTTTCTGTGAGACAGTTGCCATAAATACTGGCCTAGACAATCTGTATATTACATTTCCCAGGCTGTGATCATTGTCTTGGAGTGAGTGTATGATCCAAGCTGATAAAATCAGCATGAGTCTCAGAGCTCTTGGGGACCTATTGGAGAAGTGGCTCTCTTTTTCTGCTGTAAAGATGTGAGATCATGGTGGTTAAGCTATCTTGTCTCCATAAGGTGAGAGCCAGTTTGGATAATGCAGCCAACCTAGAGAAGGGAAGCCAAAAGATGAAGACAAAGGAACAAGTTTTGGGTGAAAACATTTAAATACCTGCATCAAAAATCACTTAAAGGCAAATGTATGCCTGAGGTTTTCAGTTGTATGAGCTAATACATTCACTTTTGTTTGTTTGTTTAAGTCAGGGTGTGTGTGTGTGTGTGTGTGTGTGTTCCAGTTGGCAATTGAAAGAGTTCTAACTGATTTACCTTCTACCAGTGCTTATCACATTTCATTATTATTGCTTAGCTTAGGTAAGATGTGACTTTCTTGCTAGACTGTTACCTCCATGAGGGCAGGGTCATGTCTCTCTTGTCTGCTGTTGTGTCCCCAGTACCTACCACAATTCTAGCAGAGAGTAAGCATTCAATAAACATTTTAAAATGTGAATATACAATTTATTATACTTCTTGATAAGGCTAATATTACAACATTTTTGTGTTATAACAATTTGTTCCTCTATATTTTTTAAAGAAAAAAATACACCTACATCCTACATCCAATTTCTCTATCTTCTGTACTGATCATGATACAACATCTTGCCACCAAATTGTTTTCTTCTCTACCTTACTATAGCATTAAAATGAATCAAAGCAACTCTTTTTTTTGCCTATTAATTTTTTAACCAGTTACTTCCTGCTTTTTAAAGCCATTCCTTTGTCTGTGTCCATACAACATTTTATTTATATTTCAACTGCAGCAGATTTTATGGTGTATTATAACTAATAGTTTATGCTTTGCTTCTCTTCCTCAAATTATATATTCTTTGAAAATAGCAAATCTTTTTTTTACTTCTATATTGCCAGTGACTATTATAGCATTTTACATTTGTGTTTTAAAAATGCAGGCATTCTTCTTTAGTTTCTGGCTCTACTCTCTTTAGTGTTTTATGCCATTATAAACATACCTGAACTGAATATTCCTGGAATTTTTGTATTCCCATTTGAGGGTTGTCATCTATGTGGTTAACTCATCAATTGGCATATTGGGTATTCACTCCAAAAGGGACTCTAGCAATGGCAAAATTACTGTGGAGGGAGGCTTGAAAAAATTACATTTTAACAGTAACCATTCATAAGCACCAATTTTGATGATTACTTGGAAATAATAGCCCATATGAAAATGGAAATACAAAATCCAAGAACTAAACTGTAAAAGCGGAAACGCTTGAGAATGTTCAAAGTAAGGAAAGAGCCCTTGTGTTAAAGATATTTTGGACTACCTAGGCTTTCAAAAATGCTTCATTGATAGTGAGGTTCTAGTGGTAGTGACTGTTTTATTGCCTATTGAATGGTCATTCCCCAGCCCTTCTTTCTTGACAGAGAACACACATCTGTTCAGGGAATGCACAGGTAATGCATTCCAAAGTATGTGCTTAGGAAGGTAGTTTCCTTTTCCAGCAGTGGAGAGGACATGTTTTGAGCCAGTTATGGGAGTGTCATACTTCCCTGCCAATGACTTTTCTAATGATGAGCATGTAACCCAGCCCAAACTAATGAGATATGGGGGGAATTCCATCTGAGGATTATGGAAAAGTTTTCTTTCCTAAGGGAGAGAGACAAGAGAGAGAGAGAGAGAGAACCCACCAAACTTTTGCAATATATCATAGATTCCAAGGTGAATATTAAATATTAAGGAAAAAGAGAAATAGGTAAATATTAAAAGAGAATCTATCAAAAAGGGATTTTTTATAAATTGGGAACTATTCAGTGGTGGCAGCTGGCTATAGCTCTAAGATAGCTAGCTCTAGGAAATAATAGACTATTGCTCTACTTGTTATCAGAAAGTCCTCACCCTGAGATGTAACCAGTCTAAGAGAATTTATGAACTTAGATATTGGTAATAGCTGCATAATATAACTGAAAGAAAAAAGATGTGGTAATATTAAGTATAAACAAATGGGATATGATTTTTTTTATTCCAGATAAAGGGGATAGAAAGTAAAAATATGTCATTATATGTTCAGTATTACACAAGGAGAAAATAACCTGAGCCACTGACATGAAGATCCTGGTTGGTTTGGCACTTACACTCCCTAGAGTGAGAAAGGTAGAATCAGAAGATTACTATGGCTTAATAAAAATATATTCTTCATTTCAGTTTGCCCTGACTTGCTTATCATTAAGCAGAAGTCTGATTAGATTTCCCAAGTATCTTCATTCTAGTATGGTGAAATTTTTATTATCTGACCATACAGATGGTGAATCCATGAATATTGATTAATCATAAAACAGTAGGCTTTCTGGTTGCTATATCTACTTCCTATTGATTAGGTTCTCATGAAGTCTGTTCCTTAGAGTCTGTTTTAGAGGTATAAATTGATGCTCTCATATACTTCAGTTTTCTTTCAGTCATTATTCACTGATCTCAGAGCTTCAGGATGAGCAGTAGGGAAGCACACAAATGCTTGACTGCTGGCTTTCAGAAGCATTTGAAACAACTCTAGTTGCCTCTCAGAACATTTTAAATTCTTTTTTTTAATTATTATTATATTACGTTAATCACCATACATTACATCATTAGTTTTTGATGTAGTGTTCCATGTTTCATTGTTTGCGTGTAACACACAGTGCTCCATGCAGAACATGCCCTCTTTAATACCCAACACCAGGCTAACCCATCCTCCCACACCCCTCCCCTCTAGAACCCTCAGTTTGTTTTTCAGAGTCCATCGTCTCTCATGGTTCGTCTACCCCTCCGATTTCCCCCGCTTCATTCTTCCCCTCCTGCTACCTTCTTCTTCTTTTTTTTTTTCTTAACATATATTGCATTATTTGTTTCAGAGGTACAGATCTGAGATTCAGCAGTCTTGCACAATTCACAGCGCTCACCATAGCACATACCCTCCCCAATGTCTATCACCCAGCCACCCATTCCCTCCCACCCCCCACCACTGCAGCAACTGAAGGTTGCTGGAGTTTCCTGAGATTAAGAATTCCTCCTATCAGTGAGGTCATATGATACATGTCTTTCTCTAATTGACTTATTTCGCTCTGCATAACACTCTCCAGTTCCATCTATGTCGTTCCAAATGGCAAGATTTCATACCTTTTGATGGCTGCATAATATTCCATTGTATTATATATATTTATATATATATATATATATATATATGGCTTCCCAGGGAAGTTCTACCAAACATTCCATATATATATATATATATACCACTTCTTCTTTATCCATTCATCTATCGATGGACATCTTGGCTCTTTCCACAGTTTGGCTATTGTGGACTTTGCCGCTATGAACATCAGGGTGCATGTACCCCTTTGGAACCCTACATTTGTATCTTGGGGTAAATACCCAGTAGTGCAATTGCTGGATCATGTTGTAGCTCTATTTTCAACTTTTTGAGGAACCTCCATACTGTCTTCCAGAGTGGCTGCCCCAGCGTGCATTCCCACCAACAGTGTAGGAGGGTTCCCCTTTCTCTTCATCCCCGTCAACATCTGTCATTTCCTGACTTGTTAATTTTAGCCATTCTGACTGGTGTGAGGTGGTATCTCACTGAGGTTTTGATTTGGATTTCCCTGATGCCGAGCAATGTTGAACGCTTTTTCATGTGTTTGTTGGCCATTTGTATGTCCTCTTTGGAGAAAGGTCTGTTCATGTCTTCTGCCCATTTCTTGATTGGATTATTTGTTCTTTGGGTGTTGAGTTTAAGAAGTTCTTTATACATTTTGGATACTAGCCCTTTATCTGATATGTCATTTGCAAATATCTTCTCCCATCCTGTCGGTTGTCTTTTGGTTTTGTTGACTGTTTCTTTTGCTGTGCAAAAGCTTTTTATCTTGATGAAGTCCCAAGAGTTCATTTTTGCCCTTGCTTCCCTTGCCTTTGGCGATGTTTCTAGGAAGAAGTTGCTGCGGCTGAGGTCGAAGAGGTTGTTGCCTGTGTTCTCCTTTAGGATTTTGATGGACTCCTGTCTCACACTGAGGTCTTTCACCCATTTGGAGTCTATTTTTGTGTGTGGTGTAAGGAAATGGTCCAGTTTCATTCTTCTGCGTGTGGCTGTCCAATTTTCCCAACACCATTTGTTGAAGAGACATTCCATTGGACATTCTTTCCTGCTTTGTCAAAGATTAGTTGACCATAGAGTTGAGAGTCTGATTGCTGTGGCTAGGACTTCTAATACTATGTTGAATAGCAATGGTGGACATCCCTGCCGTGTTCCTGACCTTAGGGGGAAAGCTCTCAGGTTTTCCCCATTGAGAATGATATTGGCTGTGGGTTTTTCATAGATGGCTTTTTTGATATTAAGGTATGCACCCTCTATCCCTATACTCTAAAGAGTTTTGATCAAGAAAGGATGCTGTACTTTGTCAAATGCTTTTTTGCATCTATTGAGAGGATCATATGGTACTTGTTCTTTCTTTTATCAATGTATTGTATCACATTGATTGATTTGCGGATGTTGAACCAACCTTGGAGCCCAGGGATAAATCCCACTTGGTCAAGGTGAATAATCCTTTTAATGTACTGTTGGATCCTATTGGCTAATATTTTGGTGAGAATTTTTGCATCCATGTTCATCAAGGATATTGGTCTGTAATTCTCCTTTTTGATGGGGTCCTTGTCTGGTTTGGGGATCAAGGTAATGGTGACCTCATAAAACGAGTTTGGAAGTTTTCCTTCCATTTCTATTTTTTGGAACAGTTTCAGAAGAATAGGTATTAATTCTTCTTGGAATGTTTGGTAGAATTCCCCTGGGAAGCCATCTGGCCCTGGGCTTTTGTTTGTTGGGAGATTTTTGATGACTGCTTCAATTTCCTTAGTGGTTATAGGTCTGTTCAGGTTTTCTATTTCTTCCTGGTTCAGTTTTGGTAGTTGATACATCTCTAGGAATGCATCCATTTCTTCCAGGTTATCCAATTTGCTGTCGTATAGTTGCTCATAATATGTTCTTATAATTGTTTGTATTTCTTTGGTGTTGGTTGTGATCTCTCCTGTTTCATTCATGATTGCATTTATTTGGGTCATTTCTCTTTTCTTTTTGATAAGTCTGGCCAGGGGTTTATCAATCTTGTTAATTCTTTGAAAGAACCAGCTCCTAGTTTCGTTGATCTGTTTTACTGTTCTTTTGGTTTCTATTTCATTGATTTCTGCTCTGATCTTTATTATTTCTCTTCTCCTGCTGGGTTTAGGCTTTATTTGCTGTTCTTTCTCCAGCTCCTTTAGGTGTAGGGTTAGGTTGTGTATTTTGAGACCTTTCTTGTTTCTTGAGAAAGGCTTGTATTGCTATATATTTTCCTCTTAGGACTGCCTTTGCTGTATCTCAAAGATTTTGAACAGTTGTGTTTTCATTTTCATTGGTTTCCATGAATTTAGTTCTTCTTTAATTTTCTGGTTGACCCATTCATTCTTTAGAAGGATGCTCTTTAGCCTCCATGTATTTGAGTTCTTTCCGACTTTCCTCTTGTGATTGAGTTCTAGTTTCAAAGCATTGTGGTCTGAAAATATGCAGGGAATGATCCCAATCTTTTGGTACCAGTTGAGACCTGATTTGTGACCTAGGATGTGATCTATTCTGGAAACTGTTCCATGGGCACGAGAGAAGAATGTGTATTCTGTTGCTTTGGGATGGAATGTTCTGAATATATCTGTGAAGTCCATTTGGTCCAGTGTGTCATTTAATGTCTTTATTTCCTTGTTAATCTTTTGCTTAGACGATCTGTCCATTTCAGTGAGGGGCTGTTAAAGTTCCCCACTATTATTGTATTGTTGTTGATGTGTTTCTTTGCTTTTGTTATTAATTGCGTTATATAATTGGCTGCTCCCATGTTAGGGGCATAGATATTTACAATTGTTAGATCTTCTTGTTGGATAGATCCTTTAAGTAGGATATAGTGTCCTCCCTCATCTCTTATTACAGTCTTTGGTTTAAAATCTAATTTGTCTGATATAAGGTTTGCCACCTCAGCTTTCTTTTGGTGTCCATTAGCATGGTAAATGGTTTTCTACCCCCTCACTTTCAATCTGGGGTGTCTTTGGGTCTAAAATGAGTCTCTTGCAGACAGCATATTGATGGGTCTTGTTTTTTAATCCAATCTGATAGCCTGTGTCTTTTGATTGGGGCATTTAGCCCATTTACATTCAGGGTAACTATTGAAAGATAGGAATTTAGTGCCATTGTATTGCCTGTAAGGTGACTGTTACTGTATATTGTCTGTGTTCCTTTCTGGTCTGTGTTACTTTTAGGCTCTCTCTTTGCTTAGAGGACCCCTTTCAAAATTTCTTGTAGGGCTGGTTTTGTGTTTGCAAATTCCTTTAGTTTTTGTTTGTCCTGGAAGCTTTTTATTGCTCCTATTTTCAATGACAGCCTAGCTGGATATAGTATTCTTGGCTGCATATTTTTCTCATTTAGTGCTCTGAATATATCCTGCCAGTCCTTTCCGGCTTGCCAGGTCTCTGTGGATAGGTCTGTTGCCAATCTAATGTTTCTACCCTTGTAGGTTACAGATCTCTTCTCCTGAGCTGCTCTCATGATTTTGTCTTTGTCTCTGAGGCTCATAAGTTTTACTATTAGATGTTGGGGTGTTGACCTATTTTTATTGATTTTGAAAGGTGTTCTCTGTGCCTCCTGGATTTTGATGCCTGTTTCTTTCCCCAAATTAGGGAAGTTCTCTGCTATAATTTGCCCCAATATACCTTTTGCCCCCCTCTCTCTTTTTTCTTCTTCTGGGATCCCAATTATTCTAATGTTGTTTCATCTTATGGTATCACTTATCTCTCAAATTCTGCCCTTGTGATCCAGTGGTTGTTTATCTTTCTTTTTCTCAGCTTCTTTATTTTCCATCATTTGGTCTTCTATATTACTAATTCTCTCTTCTGCCTCATTTATCCTAGCAGTTAGAGCCTCCATTTTTATTGCACCTCCTTAATAACCTTTTTGATTTCGACTTGGTTAGATTTTAGTTCTTTTATTTCTCCAGAAAGGTTTTCTCTAATAACTTCCATGTTTTTTTCAAGCCCAGCTAGTATCTTTAAAATCATCATTCTGCACTCTAGTTCCGACTTCTAACTAATGTCCATATTGATTAGGTCCCTGGCAGTCGGTACTGCCTCTTGTTTTTTTTTATGAGGTGATTTTTTCCATCTTGTCATTTTGTCCAGAGGAGAATAGATGAATGAGAGAACAAAATGTTAACAGGGTAACAACGTCCCCAGAAAATATACACTAAACAAATCAGAAAAGACCTGAAACTGGGGGGAAAGAAAGGGAATGAAAGAAAAAAGAAAAAAAAAGAAATAGATAAAAACAAACAAACAAAAAGAAAACAAAACAAAAAAAACAGAATATAATCCAATATGATCAGGCTGGTGCATAGATCAGTGACACACACTAGATTTTGGGTGTATTTTGGTCTGTTAGAAGGAAGTGCCTCCCAAAGTTTTAAGGAAAGAAAAACTTATATATGTACAAAAATAAGGGTTAATACGATGAAGGGATGGAATATGACTGTAAAGATGAAAATTATAGAAGATTTTATAAAAGGAATTGATAAGATAAGAAGTTGGTTGAAAAAAAGAAAGAAGGGGATTTAAAAAAAAAGAAGGGAGAGGGGCGCCTGGATGGCTCAGTTGGTTAAGTGACTGCCTTCGTCTCAGGTCATGATCCTGGGGTCCCAGGATCGAGCCCCACATCGGGCTCCTTGCTCGGCGGGGAGTTTGCTTCTCCCTCTGCCCTTCCCCCCTCCCATGCTCTCTCTCTCTAATAAATAAATAAATAAATCTTAAAAAAAAAAAAGAAGGGAGAGAATGTGATCAGGCAGGAGACTAGAACAAAGCCATACACTAGAGATTTAGGGTATATTTTGATCTGTTAGAAGAAACTGTATCCCCCAATTGTAAAGAGAGAACAACTTATATATTTATACCAAAAATAAGGTTAACTACTATGAAGGGATAGAATATGACTCTAAAAATAAAAAATAAAAAAGATTTTTTAAAAAAGGGATTGATAAGATGTTGGTTGAAAAAGGGAAATAGAAAAATTCAAAAAAAGAAAGAGAAAAAAATGAAAATTAAAAAAATTAATTTTGAACGACTAAAGAATCAGGGGGGAAAAAACCATGAATTCTATGTGCAGTATTCCCCTAGCGCTGGAGTTCTGCCGTTCTCATTGATCAGTAAACTTGGTCTTGGCTGGCTGTTCTTGCTGATCTTCTGGGGGAGGGGCCTATTGCCATGGTTCCCAAATGTCTTTAGTGGAGGCAGAATTGCCCTGCCCTTAGCCTTACTGAAGGCTAAGTAATCTGCTTGGGTTTGCTCTCGGGAGCTTTTGTTCCCTGCAAGCTTTCTGTACAGCTTTGGAGGATGAGAGTGAAATGGTGGTGGCCTCCCAATCTCCGCCCCGGAGGAGCCGAGAACTCGGGGCCCTGCTCCTCACTGAGCCCCCAGAGAAAAGCACTCAATCGCTCCTGACTCTCCGGTCTCTGGCCGCACTCCATGCTCACCAGGCCTGTGACCGAGCATTTCTATCTCTGGCACTCGACCCCAGTGTGGAGTCTCCAAACCCAGCAGATCCCTGCGGTGTGCTCCCGTGCCGCTCCTCCCAGGGGAGGAAGGGGAGTCTCCCCAGATCTACTGCTTGTTGTGTCCCTCCTGGAGGAGCAGTGGCCCCACTGTGCCGTGGATCATGGTTTATGGCAACCCCGAGCTGAGAGCCTGTGCTTCGGCTCCGTCTCTGCAGGCGGCTTCCCTGCTCCGATACCTGGGAGCTCTGCCACACTCAGGCACCCCCGGTCTCTGTGACCCCGAGGGTCTTGAGACCACACTGTCCCAGCGAGGGTTCCACTCCCTGCTTAGCCACCTGAGTGACGTCCCTCAGTGGAGCCGACTTCTAAAAGTTCCTATTTTGTGCTCAGCTGCTCTATCACTTGCCAGAAGTGGCCAGAGGAGGCCTGCTCCCCTGCCGTCTATCCTCCCGAATATTGCCTCGGATTCACTTCTCTGCACGTCCTACCTTCCAAAAAGTGGTCAATTTTCTGTTCAGAGAGTTGTTGCTATTCTTTTCTTTGATCTCCTGTTGAGTTCATAGGTGTTCAGAATGGTTTGATCCCTATCCAGCTGAATTCCTGGGACCAGATGAAATCCAGGTCTCCTACTCCTCCGCCATCTTGCTCCTCCCCCCCCAGAACAATTTAAATTCTAAGCTTATGGGGTATGGTCTTACCCAACTTTTCTTTTGGGCATATTAGGATTATTTGACTAAGGGTTGAAATGAAACATTCAGTCCTTTTCCTCACTGGGGTCTTTGTAGATATTGGGGAAATATTAAAGCATCTGCAGGACTAGTTAAAACACACTCTGAAAAAAAAAAAATCCCACATAGTTCATTCTCCTTTTGAAAAAAAAAATGCATTACTGCCAGAAATCAATTCCCATTGATTTTTGTCTTCTCCTCTCTTTTCTTTTCCTTTCCTTTCTTTTTTTTTTTTAATTATAGTTACCATCTGCCACCATACAACATTGAGTAGTATTGTTTTCAAACTAAAATGAAGGAACTGGGAGTTACTAGAGGTAGATGGCCTCAATGTTCCCCTCAGCTTGACAAAACTTTAGATAGGCTTCTTCCTGACTCTAGGTCTTGACCTCCTTTTCTCTTAGAGCATTTTTGTTATAAAACTTGTAAGTTCTTTTTCTACTTCTTTGAGATGTAAATTTTTACAAAAGCTTCTTGCCAGTTTTACAACCCAAAGAATGGGTTTCTCAAGGACTTGGGAGACATCTCTTTGAAATATAATCATCAAAGAAAGTAGCACCACTATTCCCATTTTCTGTGGTAGAGTCAGAGTTTAACTTTGGCAGTTTTATTTATTTTAAAAATAAAAATTGAATCATGAACATATAGATTAGAATTTCCTTGGAACTCAAGTAGGTATAAAAATGAAGAACAGAACAAAAGGATTGTAGAGTTAGGAATATAATATTAACTTTTTTTTTTAAGATTAAAACCATTTGAAAACTGAAAACTAAACTCTAAATGCCTCCAGATTGTTTACTCCTACATATTTTATAATGTGGATTTTAATGATTGAACAGTGAATTTTTTCAACATGTACTAATCATACAAATAAATGACAACAGACCTTATAGAGGATTTTCTGTCTGAAAGCTTTTAATAAATCTTGACTGAACTGAATGAAAGTGATCTTACCTAAAGCTTAGTGACCTTGTCTTTATGTTTCCTATTCGAAATAACCCATATATCTATTATGAGTTTTGTTTTGGTTTTTGGCAATGACAGAGAATAAAGCAGATGTTGATTTAAACAATTAGAACTGAATGAGATTTTCTTTAAGTAGAAAGATGTTATTGAATATATTAAGTATGAGAAATAAATGTCTCAGTTATCCTTATGTGCTATTATTTCCTTTTTAAAAGACTTTTTTTTCTTTTTTTATTATAAAATAATTTGACGTGACCCTAACCAAAACAAAAGAAAACAAAAACAAAACACTATAAGCTAAATTATAAAGTAAACCATAGGCTGAGTGAAAATACTTGCAAATATTTACCTAAAATGTACTTAAAAGATAGAGAACAGCAAGAAAACAAAAAAAATGACAATTCAATAAAAAAAAAAGTGCAGAATATAGACAGGCAACTCAAAGAAGAAATATAAACCCATTAGACATATGAAATATGAAAGATTCAATCAGTTTTAATAAAATACTTTATTTTCATGGAACTTTTAGATTTATAACAAAATTGAGAGGGAGGTGCAGAGACTTCCAGTATATTCCCTCCCATGCACAGCCTTTCCCATTATCAACATCACTCACTAGAATGGTACATAAACAAGGGTGAAACCACATTGATACTTTGTAATCACCCAAAGTTCATAGTTGACGTTATGGTTCATTCTTAGTGTTGTACATTATTTGGGCTTGGACAAATGTATAATGACATATATCAATCATAATAATATTTTACAGGGTATTGTCATTGCCCTAAAAATCCTCTGTGCTCCAGTTCATCTCTTCCTTCCCACTGTTGGCAACCACTGGTCTTTTTATTTTTCCATAGTTTTGCCTTTTCCAGAATGTCATATTCTTGGAATCATACAATATGTAGCCATTTCAGATTGGCTTCTTTCATTTAGTAATATGCATTTAAGATTTCCCCATGTGTTTCTGTGGCTTGATAGGTTACTTTTTTTTAGTGCTTAATGATATTCCATTGTCTGTAAGTACCATAGTTTATTTATCCATTCACCTACTGAAGGATATCTTGGTTGTTTCCAAGTTTTGGCAGTTATGATAAAGCTGCTATAAACATCCTTGTGCAAGTTGTGGGGCATAAGTTTTCAAATCCTCTGAGCAAATACCAAGGACTGTGATTGCTGGGCACTTTTGAGAGTGAAAGAGACTACTAACTGGTTGGAGGCTAAGACAATAGATATAAACTTGAACTCTCCCAGGGGTGCATGGTCACCCTAGATATGAGAATCTGAAGTTTATTTATTTATTTTTTATTGTGAGAATCTGAAGTTTAATGGAAAGATTAAGCCTGAAGATGTAAGTGTGGAAGTCATCAACATATAGAGCGTTTAGCAATGGGACTAGATGAGATCAATAGGGAGTGAATATATATAAAAATGAAAAGAAGTCAAGAGACCAAGAACTGAACTCTGGCTACAAAGTTTCAGTGTTGAGAATAAATTTATAAAAAAGAAATAAGGATGATTGTGAAAGAGATCTGAGACAGAGTACCACATTATATAAAATCAGCAAATGGTAAAATTAGGTCTAGAATAAAAATCTGTCTTTTTACTTGAGTTACTTTTATTACTATAAGTAATTACTATAAGAGAAACAAGAACAACATATTTAGAACAAGAATTCTCAAGTTTATTTTGTTTTCTAGTTATTTTAAATTTTGTAATCAAATATATTTTGGTAACAAATAAAATATTACTGTATGAAAACATTTCTAAATGTTAAGTATAATGTGAATAATAACGGTACCTACCTCTTAGGGATTTTGGAAAGAGTAACCTATAAGAGCTACATGTGTTAGTTGTTACTGTTACTTTTTAATCTTTAGCTTACTATTATGGAAGAAGAGGACTTGGCTTTGACATTTTCCCTACACACATTTCTTCCCTCCATCTTCTTAAAATACTTATATTGTGGTTTTAAAGTAAATCAATATTTAGTGTTAAGAATAGTACAACTCTAAATATACATATGTAAACCACATATTATATCATGATCACTTTCTTCTGTATATCATTTTATTTTTCCTGCACTTAATAATTACCTCAGTTTTTTGTTTGCTTAGTTTTCTGTATTATTCTCTAAATTCCAAACTCCTCTCAATAGAACCAAAGACAGCAGGGTATTTATTCATTGTCTTTAAAGAATCTTTTAATAAACAACTGTTTAAATTTTAGTGCAGTCAAATTTGTAGTTTTTTCCTCCAAAAGCACTTTCATGTCTTTAAAAAAGACATCCTACCCTACCCACCCCAATACAAAGATAATGTCCTATATTTTTTATAACATTTAAAAATTTTGCTGTTTAATTTTACTTTTATAACCCATATGGAATTGACACTTTGGTTTAATATTAGATAAGGATCAATTTCTCTTTTATACAAATAAGCAATTGAACCAGCATCATTTATTGCATAGCACTGCATTTTCCTACTGATTTACAATGTGGTTGTCATAAATCAAACTCTCACTTTTTTTTTTCACCACTGATGTTAGGGTTTGAGGCCGACGGCCAAGAAAGAATTGTTGAGATGTTTTTGGTGCAAAAAAGGTGATTTTATTAAAGCAGGGGGACAGGACTATAGGCAGAAAGAGCTGCATTGGGGTCATGAGGAGTGGCACATTATATACTTTCAAGTTGGGAGAGGGTTAGGGATAGTGTAAGTCTCTAAGGAATTTTGGAACCAAAGTTTCCAGGACCTTGAGGGAGCTAGCTCTTGTTGGGAAAAGATCATTTATTGCCATCTAATAAAACCTGAGTTATGAGACCTTTCAGATGTATATCAGTGAGTCATATGCTTGGGGGATGATTGCCAACACATATCTTGGGGGGTACAGATGAAGTTTCCAAAAGAATTTTTAAATGTTAAAGTAGACTTACAGGATCCTGGAGTTTGGGCTAAGATTGCCTTTTGCCCTTAGCAAAGTATTAACATCAAGGCAGTTGAGTTCCTAGAGGAATGTCATTCTGCCTGTTTCAAGGACTTGTCAGTGGGCTATAGATAGTAAGGAAATTTAATAATTTTTCTTTTTCCTTTGTTTCCCACATCAACTATCACATTTAAAATTTTTTAATAGTTCTTTCTTGTTATATGAATATTTTAAAACATTTTTGTGGCATCCCACCCTTGTTTCATAGATGCAATGTCTTATCTGAGGATCATAATTAAGTTTTGAAAAAAATAATTTTTCTTCTGCTTTCTGCAGCATCCTTACTTCTTTATTTTAGTGAATATCCTTCAAGTTGGATGGTGTCCTCAAATATTGAGTCATTGTAGGCTGTCCATTTATATTTAAGAATGAGGCATTAAAAAGATTATTGGAAGCCATGTGGGTTGGTGCATCTACTGGTGAGCTAAATTGTAGGGCTGTCAAGTGGATACCCCCAAATGTTTGTTTCTGTGATTCTCTTCCCCTGTGTTAATCATTTTCTTTACAATCTTCAAATTTCCTGCCTGTGAGTACAAGGACACTCACGCTCTTACTATTTTAGTGTATTAACTTCTAATTAATCTCCCCGGTTTTGCCTTGGCATTTCTTCTTTGAATTTAGCTCTGTTGTCTTTAGCTCAGAGCTTCTCTAGAGAGTACATCTCACATTTTTTAGCCAGGGCAACAGAGGGATGCCTGGTCTTGCAGGATTGTGAAAGGGTTTGGGAATCTTTTGATTTTTAAAACAAGTTTTTCTGGTGTTATGCTCAACCCACACACTCCAGAACACCTGATGTTTGCAGGGCTTGCTGCAGCACATATTGTCATCCTTCCCTTTTGGGCTTTCTCAGATTAGCTACATTAGGAGCACTCACCCATTTGCTTTTCAACTCCAAACTTGTTTCTTTCACTTATTTGCTATCTTCTTATCTCCCATTCTTTTTTTTTTTTAACCTTGTGATCTTATCCCTTTTAAAGATTTCTTGGTTCTCTGTTAGTATGATTTTGATATGAAGCAGAGATAAATATGCACATTTAATCTACCATGTTTACCTGGAATTATTTCCTTTTTAAAAATTTATTTTAAACTTCTTCCATAAGGTTTTAGACTCAGGGATACATTTCATATTTTTGTTCTGTGGTCTGCTAATGCATCAACCTGAAATTAGGACTTCTCTTTTCAGTAAACTGGAATATGATCATGACCTATATAGTTCCCGGCTACATCCAATCACCTATTGTGCGGAATTGCTGCTGGAAGTAATTTAGGCGCTTTGAGAACTGAGCATCTTCATGAACTTCTTCTGTATTTTATGGTTGAGAATGATATTAGTTTTCTTTATAAGTCAATGTGTGTTTGTAGGTATAAAAGTATTTTCAGTTCATTTAATTTCTATTGATACTAGAAAAATGCTCTTGACACATATTTGCCATCAAGGCCAAAACTTTTAACACCATAAGGATTTGACTGCTTGGTAAATGGACTGGATACACCTAGTTCTCAGTGGGATCTTAATAATGGTTAAATAATAATAGCATTTGGGTTAAAAATGACTATGGATTTGACTGAAGAAAATTTTACAGAAATACTTTCAAGCATTAAAAAAATCCTTGTTAAGTTTAACAAAATGTACAGTTGAAAAGCTATGGTTTTCACCAAGGGAAATGAATGGAATATGTTATGTATTAAGCCATTCCAAAAGACAGCATATTTGAGAGCTTGAAAAATCAGTTTGGCACTGTACCATTGTTGATTTAGCATGGAAGAATGTTTTCTAGTTCTGGCATACTTGCTTTCTTTATTCTTCTGTATCTCCCCATGTGAGTCTATTGAACTGCAAAGAGCAAGTTAAAAAAAGTAATCAGCATAACAAACCAATGCAAACTTCCCAATTCATTTAAATTTGCTTTCATAGTTGTGGGCTCAGATTTTACCAAGTTTGAAGAACTTAACCAGTTCAAAATACATTAATGCTGTGTCAGTAAATTTGCCTTTTTAGTATTCCTTTTGGCAAAGCTACTGATGATAGTAACTGTTTTAATTCTGAAATTTGCATTTACAATACGTATTGGTAAATGATACTAAATTCAGCTCAGCAGAATTAGATTTATTTATTAGATGCATTCGTGTTCCAAACTCAGCCTATTCAGAGGATAAAAGACAGAAGAGTAGCAGTAATGGAAAACTTTACTCTTTGAATGGCAATGCCAGACATTCAGTCTCTTGTGGTTGTTCTCTGGAAGAAGTGCCTTCCCATTTTTATATATTTAGATCTGAGTGGACATTTATACTCATTGTACCAATCATAGACTTCAGTACCCAGAAGCAAAATAGTTCCTATCCCTGATAGGATATTATGCTGGACTCTGGGAGATTAGGTTTGTGAATTACCTCAGATTATCAATTATTTAGTCTCTTGGTAGTCTTAACTGTGGAACACAATTCTAAATATAAACTAAGCAAAAAAGCCCACTAAGAAGTCAAAATTACATTCTCAAAGTACTAAACCTCATATTTTTATTCTAAAGGCCCTCATACAGAGATTATATCAATGAACTAGCTTTGGACATGATCTTAGTACGTTTTGTTATATAGTATTTCAACTTCCTGATGGTTAGTGAGATGAGAGGTGTGAGGTAGTAGAAAATCTTTTAGAGGTTGAAGTGATTAAGTGATAGCTAAAAGTTTGTTAGTGAAGGGAGATACAATTCATGTAAGTTAACAAAAGAATTATAAAAGTACAGAAGTTTTGGACCACAAAATGAAAGTAAGTGTATCTGTATATCTAAACCATTGTTGCATATCTTTTCAGAAAAATGGAATGTTAATTTATGTTTAAATAAGAATGATAATTATTAGGGCATTGCCATGAGTTGGCTAGAGTCCTTCGGGCCAAAAGAATTTTTTTTTTACCTCCAGTCACTGTCCATTTTTTCATACAAGAACTATACACTAGACAAGCTGGACACTTGTTATTTCCTGGCCCTGCCATATTCTTTTATGCTTTTATGGGTTTGTTCATCCTGAATTCCTTGTTTGGAGCTGGTCTATTTGCTGAACTCCTGCATTTCTTAAAGACCAGCACAAACAATTTCCTCTGACACTCTGCATCCTCACTCTCCTCTGGCAGAATGTGTATCTAGCATTAAAGTTCAAAACAAAGAAACAAAAAATACACATACTCATTAATATATGCCTATATATGTTATGTTGAACTAATGAAATTACATTTTTATAGGTCTACATAAAATCAAATGGCAATTTCATATAGTTCTTTGCCATTTGGCCATCCTGATTTTGGAAGATAAGTGCCAATACTTGATGAATACATGAACAAAATAGATCTATATTTGCTAATTTTGATACATGTTTTACTAATGCTTATAATATATAGGCATTTCAGAATCAAAATAGGAAAGTGATTCACTGGTAGACACTATTCTAGATGACATACACCCTAACTTGAAATCCTACCACGTGGAAGGCAAATGTTTATAATACTTAAAAAGATCTAGGAATCCATATCCTTAAATAGACTATGAGGAATAGAATGTAGAAGGGAAAAATACATACATATGTTTATATTATCTTATTATAAATAACTTATTATAAATAACTTAAATTCGTTATGCTTCTCTTTCTCCTATTATAAGTTCCCTAAGAGAAAATACTATATCCTGTTCACTTTTGTAGGATCTTTCTCCCCGCCCCTATTTATTTATTTATTTAGATGTAGTGTTCCATGATTCATTGTTTGCATGTAACACCCAGTGCTCCATTCAATATGTGCCCTCTTTAATACCCATCACCAGGCTAACCCATCCCCCCACCCCCATCCTCTCTAGAACCCTCAGTTTGTTTCCCAGAGTCCATAGTCTCTCATGGTTTGTCTCCCCCTCCGATTCCCTCCCCCTTCATTTTTCCCTCCCTACTATCTTCTTCTTTATTTTTTTTAAACATGTAATGTATTATTTGTTTCAGAGGTACAGGTCTGTGATTCATTAGTCTTACACAATTCACAGCACTCACCATAGCATATACCCTCCCCAATGTCTATCA
Source organism: Neomonachus schauinslandi (assembly GCF_002201575.2). Classification (NCBI taxonomy): domain Eukaryota; kingdom Metazoa; phylum Chordata; class Mammalia; order Carnivora; family Phocidae; genus Neomonachus; species Neomonachus schauinslandi. Next base: position 64,717,499 of record NC_058405.1, on the reverse strand, counting down.
CCCAGCCACCCCATCCCTCCCACCCCCCTCCACTCCAGCAACCCTCAGTTTGTTTCCTGAGATTAAGAGTCTCTTATGGTTTGTCTCCCTCTCTGGTTTTGTCTTGTTACTTTTTCCCTCCCTTCCCCTATGATCCTCTGTCTTGTTTCTCAAATTCCTTATATCAGTGAGATCATATGATACTTGTCTTTGCTATTGTTATTTTAATAGGGATTGCATTAAATGTGTGGATTGATTTGGGTTGAATAGATGTTTTAACAATATTTGTTCTTCCAATCCATGAGCATGGAATGTTTTTCCATTTCATTGTGTCCTCTTCGATTTCTTTCATTAAGTGTTCTGTAGTTTTCAAAGTACAGATCTTTTACCTCTTTGGTTTATTCCTAGGTACCTTATGGTATTTAGTGCAATTATAAATGGAAATGATTCCTTGATTTCTCTTTCTGCTGCTTCATTATTGGTGTATAGAAATGCAGCAGATTTCTGTATGTTGATTTTTTATCCTGCGACTTTGCTGAATTCATGTGTCAGTTCTAGCAGCAATTTTTGGGGGGAGTCTTTGGGGTTTTCTACATAGGGTATCATGTCATCTGTGAAGAGTGAAAGTTTGAGTTCTTCCTTGCCAATTTGGATGCTTTTTATTTCTTTTTGTTGTCTGATTGCTGAAGCTAAGACTTCCAGTATTATGTTAAATAACAGTGGTAAGAGTGGACATCCCTGTATTGTTCCTGACCGTAAAAGAAAACCTTTCAGTTTTTCCCCATTGAGGATGATATTAGCTGTGAGTGTTTCATATATGGCCTTTATGATGTTGAAGTATGTTCGCTCTATTCCTACTTTGTTGAGAGTTTTTATAAAGAGTGGATGTTCTAATTTGTAAAATGCTTTTCCTGCATCTATTGAGAGGATCATATGGCTCTTTTTTGGGGAGAAGCGATCATATGGTTCTTATCCTTTCTTTTATTAATGAGGTCTATCACATTGATTTATTTCTGTATATTGTATCATCCTTGTAGCCCAGGAATAAATCCCACTTGATCGTGGTGAATAATTCTTTTATTATTCTGTTGGATTTGATTTGCTAGTATCTTGTTGAGAATTTTTGCATCCATGTTCATCAGGTATATTGGCCTGTAATTCTCCTTTTTAGTGGGGTCTTTGGTTTTGGAATCAAGGTAATGCTGGCTTCATAGAATGAGTTTGGAAGTTTTCCTTCCATTTCTTTCTGTGGGAACAGTTTCAGAATAGGTATTAACTCTTCTTTAAATGTTTGGTAGAATTCCCACTTGGAAGCCATCTGGCCCTGGACTCTTGTTTGTTGGGAGATATTTTGATTACTGATTCAACTTCTTTGCTGATTATGGGTCTGCTCAAATTTTCCACTTATTCCTTTCAGTTTGGGTAGTTTATATGTTTCTTGGAATTTATCCATTTCTTCCAGATTGCCTAATTTGTTGGCATATAATTTTCATAATATTCTCTTATAATTTGTATTTCTGTGGTGTTGGTTGTGATCTCTCTCATTCATGATCTCATTTGAGTCCTTTCTCTTTTCTTTTTGATAAGAATGGCTAGGAGTTTATTACTTTTATTAATTCTTTCAAGGAACCAGCTCCTAGTTTCATTGATCTGTTGTAATGTGTTTTTTGTTGCTGTTGTTGTTTCTATATCATTTATTTCTGCTCTACTCTTTATTATTTCCCTTCTGTTGACTTTAGGCTTTATTTGCTGTTCCTTTTCTAGTTCCTTTAGTTGTAAGGTTAGGTTGTATATTTGAGACTTTTCTTGTTTCTTGAAGTTGGCCTGTGTTGGTATGTACTTCCCTCTTATAACCACTTTTGCTGCATCCCAAAGGTTTTGGACTCTTGTGTTTTCATTTTCATTTGCTACTATGTATTTTTTTAATTTATGTATATTGTCTGTGTTCCTTTCTGGTCTATGTTGCTTTTAGGCTCTCTCTTTGCTTAGAGGACCCCTTTCCAGATTTCTTGTATGGCTGGTTTCATGTTTGCAAATTCCTTTAGTTTCTGTTTGTCCTGGAAGCTTTTTACCTCTCCTTCTATTATCAATGACAGCCAAGCTGGATATAGTATTCTTGGCTGCATATTTTTCTCATTTAGTGCTCTGAATATATCCTGCCAGTCCTTTCTGGCCTGCCAGGTCTCTGTGGATAGGTCTGTTGCCAATCTAATGTTTCTACCCTTGTAGGTTACATATCTCTTCTCCCGAGCTGCTTTCAGGATTTTCTCTTTGTCTCTGAGACTCGTAAGTTTTACTATTAGATGTCGGGGTGTTGACCTATTTTTATTGATTTTGAGAGGGGTTCTCTGTGCTTCCTGGATTTTGATGCCTGTTTCCTTCCCCAAATTAGGGAAGTTCTCTGCTATAATTTGCTCCATTATACCTTCTGCCTCTCTCTCTCTTTCTTCTTCTTCTGGGATCCCAATTATTCTAATGTTGTTTCGTCTTATGGTATCGCTTAGCTCTCGAATTCTGCCCTCGTGATCTAGTAGTTGTTTATCTCTCTTTTTCTCAGCTTCTTTATTTTCCATCATTTGGTCTTCTATATCACTGATTCTCTCTTCTGCCTCATTTATCCTAGCAGTTAGTGCCCCCATATTTGATTGCACCTCATTAATAGCCTTTTTGATTTCTACTTGGTTAGATTTTAGTTCTTTTACTTCTCCAGGAAGGTTTTCTCTAATAACTTCCATGCTTTTTTCAAGCCCAGCTAGTATCTTTAAAGTGATGATTCTGAACTCTAGATCTGACATCGTACTAATGTCCGTATGGAGTAGGTCCCTGGCAGTTGGTACTACCTCTTGTTCTTTTTGTTGAGGTGATTTTTTCCATCTTGTCATTTTGTGCAGAGGAGAATAGATTAATGAGAGAACAAAATGCTAACAGGGTAACAACGTCCCCAGAAAATATACTCTAAACAAATCAGAAAAGACCTGAAGCAGTGGGAAAAGAAAGGGAAAGAGAGAAAAAAGAAAAAGAAAAAAAGATAAAGATAAAAACAAACAAAAACAGAACAAAACAAAACAAAACAAAACAGAATGTGATCAAATATGATCAGGGTGGTATATAGATCAGTGCCACACACTAGATTTTGGGTGTATTTTGGTCTGTTAGAAGAAAGTGCCTCCCAAAATTTTAAAGAAAGAAAAACTTATATATTTACAAAAATAAGGGTTGATATGATGAAGGGATGGAATATGACTGTAAAGATGGAAATTATAAAAAATTTTATAAAAGGAATTGATAAGAAGTTGTTTGAAAAAAGAAAGAAAAGGATTTAAAAAAAAAGAAAAAAAATAAAAAAAAGGGAGAGAATGTGATCAGGCAGGGGAGTAGAAAAAAACCATACACTAGAGATTTAGGGTATATTTTGATCTGTTAGAAGAAACTATCTCAAAATTTTAAAGAGAGAACAACTTATATATATAAGCCAAAAATACGGGTAACTACTATGAAGGGATAGAATATGACTAGAAAAATGAAAAATAAAAAATGTTTTTTTAAAAAAGGGATTGATAAGATGTTGGTTGAAAAAGGAAAAAAAAAAAAGACAGTTAAAAAAAATTAACTTTAAAAGACTAAAGAATCATGGTAAAAAAGCCATGAATTTTATGTGCATTATTCCCCTAGCGCTGGAGTTCTGCCGTTCTCATTGATCGGTAAACTTGGTCTTGGTGGGCTGTTCTAGCTGATCTTCTGGGGGAGGGGCCTGTTGCCATGGTTTCCAAATGTCTTTGCCAGAGGCGGAATTGCCCCACCCATGCCTGGTCCGGGCTATGTAATCTGCTCGAGTTGCTCTCCGGAGCTTTTGTTCCCTGCAAGTTTTCCATACAGCTTTGGAGGCAGAGAGTGAAAATGGCTGCCTCCCAATCTCTGCCTCGGAGGAGACGAGAACTTGGGGCCCTGCTCCTCAGTGAGCCCCCAGAGAAAAGCAGTCAGTCACTCCCGGCTCCCCGGTCTCCAGCCACACTCTGTGCTCACCCGGCCTGTGACCGCGCGTTTCTATCTCTGGCACCCGACCCTCTGTGGAGTCTCCAAACCCAGCAGATCCCTGTGGTGCACTCCCGCGTGGCTCCTCCTGGGAGAGGAAGGTGAGTCTCCCTGGATCTGCCGCTTGTTGGGTCCCTGCTGGAGGAGCAGTGGCCCGATTGTGACACGGATCACGGTTTATGACAACCTGGAGCTGAGAGCCCGCACCTGGCCTCCGTCTCTGCAGCTGTCTTCCCTGCTCCGATACCTGGGAGTTCTGCCACACTCAGGCACTCCCGATCTTTCTGTGACCCCGAGGGTCCTGAGACCACACTGTCCTGCGAGGCTTCCACCCCCAGCGTAGCCACCGGAGCGATGTCCCACAGCGGAGCAGACTTCTAAAAGTTCTGATTTTGTGCTCCGCTACTCTATCATTTGCCAGAAGCAGCCGCCGGAGGCCCCTCCCCCACCGTCTATCCTCCCAAATATCGCCTCGGATTCACTTCTCTGCACGTCCTGCCTTCCAGAAAGTGGTCGCTTTTCTGTTCAGAGAGTTGTTGCTCTTCTTTTCTTCGATCTCCTGTTGAGTTTGTAGGTGTTCAGAATGGGTTGATTCCTTTCCAGCTGAATTCCTGAGAGGAGATGAAATCCAGGTCTCCTACTCCTCTGCCATCTTGCTCCGCCCCATCAGGGCCTTGTTTTTTTTTTTTAATCCATTTTTATACCCATCATCTTTTGATTGGAGCATTTGGTCCATTTACGTTCAGAGTAATTATTGATAGATATGAATTTTTTTCAAGATTTTATTTATTTGAGAGAGAGATCATGAGCATGGGGGAGGGGTAGAGGGAGAAGCAGACTCCCCACTGAGCAGGGAGCCTAATGTGGAACTGCATCCCAGGACCCTGGGATCATGACCCAAGCCAAAGGCAGACACTTAACTGACTGAGCCACCAGGCACCTGATAGATATGAATTTAATGCCATTATATTACCTGTAAAATCAGTGTTTCTGGATATTTTCTCCATTCCTTTCTAGTCTTTGTTGTTTTTCATCTTTCTTTTCCACTAAGAATCCCCTATAATATTTTTTGCAGGGCTGGTTTAGTGATCACAAACTCCTTTAATTTTTGTTTGTCTGGGAAACTTTATCTCTCCATCTATGAATGCAATGCTGAATGACAGCTTTGCTTGATAAAATATTCTTGGCTGCATTTTTTTCCCATTCAGCATGTTGAATATATCATGCCACTTTCTTCTGCTTTGCCAAGTTTCTGTGGAGTGATCTGATGCTAACCTTATTTGTCTTCCCTTATAGGTTTTCTTTTCCCTAGCTGTTTTCAGGATTCTTTCCTTATCTCTGTATTTTGCTGATTTTAGTATAATATGTCTTGGTGTTTTCCGGCTTTTGTTGATTTTGATGGGAGTTCTTTGTACCTCTTGGATTTGGATGTCTGTTTTCTTCCCAGATTAGGGAAGTTTTCAGCTATAATTTGCTCAAATAAACCTTCTTCCTCCTTTTCCCTCTCTCCTTCTGGGACTCCTATGGTAAAAATGTTATTATGCTTTATGGAGTCGCTGAGTTCCCTAAGTCTGCATTTGTGATCCAATATTTTTCTTTTCCTCTTCAGCTCCATTATTTTCTGTAATTGTACCTTCTTCATCACTTTATTCATTCCTCTGCTTCTTCCATCCTTGTGCTTATTATTAAATTCAGTTGGTTTTGCATCTCAGTTAACAGCATTTTTTATTTTGGCCTGACTAGTTTTTAGTTTTTTTAACTCTGTGGTAAGGGACTCTATGGTGTCTTCTATGCTTTTCTTAAGCCCAACTAGTATCCTTATGATTGTTGTTTTAAATTCTGCTTCAGGCATATTACTTAAATCTGTTTTGATTAGATTCCTGGCTATGACCTCTTGTTCTTTCTTTTCCATCTTGGTATTTCATCTAGGTCTCCATGTTCTGTGTGTTATGAAAGCCTGTTATGTTTCCTGCTCCTGAGAGTAATGGCTATATTAAGAAGAGGTCCTATACTGTCTAGGGCCTGGCTAGTCAGGAAGTGTTTCTGGTATATGCTGTATGTACTCTGCTGTTGTGTTTTGGCTGCTCTATCCCTCAGGAAAGTAGCCTGCAGAGTTTCTCCTTGACCTTCCTTGTCCAATGTGTGGTGAGTTTTAACTAGGTGTTTTGGTCTGCTTGTTAAAAGAGGCTAGATTTTATTTCCCCTACAGCTTAAGCTTTGCAGCACTCTATGGTCAGTAGACTTGGTGTGTGTGGGATTTGTGCTCGTCTTCTGGGGGACAGGCCACTGCTGCTGTGACTCTCAGGCACACTTGCCCTAGTTCAGAAGCACCTGTAGAGCACAGGTGTGGGGGTGGGGTTGGGGTGGGACTTGGTGTAAGTGGCTCAGATCTCCACTGTGGGGTGCTGTGCTGCTCACTGACATCCATTGGTGCTGATAGGTGAGAGAAAAATGACATCAGCTGGCTCTTCATCCCTGGAGAGGAGAGTTTGTGCCTCCTGCTGTTCAGGAAGACCTCACAGAAGAGTGAACAATCTCCCCTCTTTTGTCCCAGGCTTCTCTTAGATCCCTCCCTTCACCCTGTCTGTATCAGCAGTGCAATACTCCTGTGTTTTATCTCAAGCCCATGGGCTGGGTTTCAAAACTCCAAATTTTAGGGACCTGGCATGGTGTGGATCCACACTGATCCTCTGGGGGAGGGTCTGGCTGCTCCCTGGCTGGTGCCAGTTTGTCCCAGAAGGGAAGTTGCATGAATGCACAGTGGCTTTGGGTTTGATGGTACAGCACAGCAAAAAACCAGCATCCAAGTTAGCTGCCCTCAGTAGGCATCTCCACCAGCTCTTTTGTCCCCAGAAGCCACCTCTCCCAAATGCACTCCAAGAAGGGGAACTGTCTCTTCCAGTTGACCCAAGGGATCCTGAGACCACAGTGTCTGCTCCTGGGCCTCTCCTCCTTCTCTACAGAAGCACTCTATGCCCAGCAGGCTCCACCCGGCAATGGTGTGGACTTCTAAAACTTTATTCTTTGAGCTCTGCTGCTTGTAAAATCTTGCAATTATTAGTTCCTCTCATTTTCACCATCAATGGTTTTGGGGAGGTGTTTTTCTTGTGCAATGTCCTGCACTCTGTTCTCTCTCTCTCTCTTTCTCTCCTCTCTTCCTCACCTCCACAGCACCAGCAATTCCTTTCTCTCCCAAATTACATATCCGCGTCTCTTACCTTCCACATGTAGCCTCTTTCCTCCCTCTAGTTGAGCCGTTTGTTCTCTCAGTCCTCAGATTGATTTCCTGGATATTCAGAATGGTTTGATATTTATCTAGCTGTGTTCGAGGGATGAGGGAAGCATAGGGTCCTCCTACTACCCTGCCTTCTTAACTCCTCTTGCCAAGTCTAAGCAGTTTTCTTAAAGAGCATTCCATGGTCAAATGTTTGGGAAGATTATCCCTTTATTGGAAATTCAAAATTCACCTTTGAATAAAGACTGTGAAAAGGTTTGTGAAAAAAATTCTTAAATTCTGTTAATTTTTGACAGCTCTCTAGTTATAGAGTAAGTGGGGGGTATATGAAAAATGGAGCAGTAGTCTCAACTCTGTATAATCTCAAATCATGCGATATTCTCCTGGGGCCAATTCAGATCATGTTTCTGGTACCAGCTGCATTTCCCTTGTCTTGCAAGGTGGGTCCTATATGTAATGATGACAGATGTCAGTTTTTAATAATGCAGTGGGATTTGAATTCTCTTGACCACATGTGCAGGGCATGTCAAACCTATTTAAGGAGACTGTTAGACCAATTGGTACTTAATTTGTAATATATTAATGAATTGGGGTATTATTAATTTATTATGGATATTATTTTTTTCTTTCTGGATAATGTTTATACATCTAGATTTCTTTAGTAGTTGGAATAGTGGCAGTGAAATTATGCTTGGCACTATATTTAGATTGAAAGTGTGGTAGTCGTTTAAAATCAACAGGAAGGATTCTAGGAATATATATTTCTGATGATCTTTAAAAATACTCAGTCTCCATCTTTATAACCAATGGCAGCATGCACATTTTAGGAGCTGACTTCTACCATTCTCCTAATGATTGAATTCAGTGAAATTCTAGCTTACTACTTTGTACTTCAGAATTATAGATGAGAAAAGAAAGATTGAAAGCCTGTAAAACCAACCACTTTTGGCTCCAGGTACTACTTCTCTGTAGCTGTATAAATGTATTATATCAATTATAAATAATTTAATCAATGTTAGTTAATCTAATTACAGAATTCATAGTGATTTTTAAAAACAAGTATCAGAATATGACACAAAATACAAATCTCTTTCTGCTGTTTTACTTTACAAAGACTGGGCTGAACTTTAATTCTGTAAAAGGAAAATGCCTTTGCTTAAAAGACTTATTTTTATTAATTGTGGGTATTTTAATCTGAAATTTGACACAAGCAGCATCTTGGTGTAGTGGAGAGAGCATTAGATTTTCAGTTAGAATTCCTAGATTCTAGACTCTGTCCTGTCATTTATTATGTATTTTCCCATTGACAATATCTAGGTCTCTGTTTCTATGATTTTTTTTATTCCTCTTTATCTTTAGTGTTTTATGATTATGAGTTATATTGGTTGAATGAAAAGGAAACACATGTCCAAATTTGGATTATGTGTACATTTGGATAATCTGTTGAAATTGCTTCAGATTTTTAAGAAAGATGAATTGGAGATTTTACTTTTCTTTTAATTCCAGAGAACCCTTATAGAATGAAAGATGGTCAACTCCTGTGTCAGAGAATGTAAATTTTGTTCCACCAACAGCCCAATTCTCCTGACGTGTGTTTTGTTTTTGCTGTTGAGGGGTCTTTTGAAGTTTCTTGGAAAGAGCTTTCATGCTGTATGGAGAGACAAGCCAGGGCAAGCAAAGTTAGTAGGAAGAATGTGGCACATGTGCTTAAGGCTGCTAGTGCTGTTTGTCCTTTCTTGTAAAAGACTGGTGAAGCTTTAGTTGCTGGGGAGTGGAGCCTGAGGTTCATCTGTTCATGGAAACATTAAGCCTAAAGAATTGTCATTTTAGCTAGTACCTCATTTTGTGTACTTTAAAAATACAAACTGTTCTTAATCATTTTTACAATCATTTTTATGACTTATCTGTGTTGGAAAACACTGGGGAAAATAAGAATCATCAATTCTAGATTTTGGGGCATGTTGTAAATTTCTAGGTGTTTTTTGTTTGATATTTTAAAAATTACTCTATTGAAAAGGAGATCAGGAGAAGTTAATGTTTCAAAAATATTTGCAGTTCTTGATATGTGAGTCAGAAATGAGTAAGGCTAGGGATAGGTTTGTTTTATGTGCAAAAATCTATTTTAACATTACATGAAAAAAACCCCAACTCTTTGATGTTGGATATCAGGAGTCTCACTAAATATTTTTTGTTGAAATAGATAAGACCATTATAGGCTCTGGGCTCTAGTTCTTAGGCTAGTTTGTGTGTGGGTATAAACATGTCCTTTTTCTTTTGAAACCTTTGGAGAATACTTTCCAGATACAGTTTTTATTCATTTTAGACACTGAAAATATTAAATGTCTAGTTTATACTAAGAGCTCTGAGAGCAGTCTTGAAGAAGAAAAGTGAACTCTTGAGTAAAGTTGCCTTGAAGGAACTCACAATCTAATTGGGAGGCAATATTAAGCAAAGAGTCAACTTTATGAAATAGTGTTAAATTGTGGACTATAGGAATCCTAGAATATGGGAATACAAATAGGACTCTGCTACAATTTCCTTTTAATTTATTTCCATTGTTGCAACATGCAATATCCCATATAGCTACATTTTTCAAATAATTGAAATTTACCACTTTGATATTTTAATTTAAATTATATTGATGATGTTTTCATAAAATATATAACATAATCTCTTTCTAAATAAAAATCTTCCCTTAATGTATATCAGGATCATCATTAAGGACATAGATTCTTTGAGCTATAAATAAACTTGGAGATGATCTGGTCTACTCTCTTCATTAGTTATGGAAACTGAATCTCAGAGAATTTTCCAAGGGAGAACAACAGGGGCTAGAATCAGATTTGCCAAGTCTTGGGATTTTATTATTGTATCATATTGTGATTTTGATATTATCTTCTGGGGTCTCTGATGTATGTAGGGCTCCTTTTTCCCCGTGGTAAGTGATTCTAGACTGTTATACTTTTATAATTTTTTCTCTTTGTTATTTATGGTTTTTATTACACTTTTCTCCACCATCAGCCCAACAGCAGTAATATTTTAGGACTGCAATGTGCCCACTTTAAATATGGAAATGGGTTCTAGTTGTCTTCCAAATAAAGCCAATAAGTACTATGAACAAAGGTGATGCATTTTATTCCATGGATTTGGGGGAAGTTTGGGCATGTGGATTCCTGTTTTCCTCTCCACTCCAACTTCTACCTTCATCCTGGGTGACTTTAAACAGCCATGCTGATGATGGAACCAAACTCTGGATTCCCAGTTCTAATAGTTTGTGCTCCTTCACTTCAACCACTTTCTTGACATTATCCTCAACAGCCTGAACCCATTTTCCTTCTTTGTCTGTGGTAAGCAACTTTTAGTCAGTCCACCTGTCTCCTTTAAGTCTCTATGAGAAAATTATTGGAAAGTTGAATAGCTCTAAGATTGGTTCCGCCTTATATTCCAAGTCTCTAAATTCATATGGTATTTTAATACTACCCAGAATTCTTCTGCATTTCCTAGCCAACTCTCTCTTATTTTCTTTCAAAATTCTCCCCCTTTCAAACATGTTTTTCATTTTTTTCTTTTTTAAAAAAGATTTTAGTGTATAAGAAAGCAACTGATTTTTGTGCATTGATTTTGTATCCTGCCTCATTACTGAATTGCTGTATGAGTTCTTGTAATTTGGGGGTGGAGTCTTTTGTATTTTCCACATAAAGTATCATGTCATGTGTGAAGAGAGAGAATTTGACTTCTTCTTTGCCAATTTGAATACCTTTTATTTCTTTTTGTTGTCTGATTGCTGTTGCTAGGACTTCTAGTACTATGTTGAACAATAGCGGCGAGAGTGGGCAGCTATATACAGAAGATTGAAACTTGACCATTCTCTAACACCATACACAAAGATAAGCTCAAAATTGATGAAAGACCTCAATGTGAGACAGGAATTCATCAAAATCCTAGAGGAGAATGTAGGCAGTAACCTCTTTGACATCGGCCATAGCAACTTCTTTCAAGATACATCTCCAAAGGCTAGTGAAGCAAGAGCAAAAATGAACTTTTGGGACCTCATCAAGATAAAAAGCTTCTGCACAGCAAAGGAAACAGTCAACAAAGCAAAGAGGCAACCCACAGAATGGAAGAAGATATTTGCAAATGACACTACAAACAAAGGGCTGATTTCCAAGATATATGAAGAACTTACCAAACTCAACACCCAAAAAACAATCAAGTCAAAAAATGGGCAGAAGACATGAACAGACACTTCTCTGAAGAAGACATACAAATGGCTAACAGACACATGAAAAAATGTTCATCATCATTAGCCATCAGGGAAATTCAAATTAAAACCACTTTGAGATACCACCTTACACCAGTGAGAATGGCAAAAATTGACAAGGCAAGAAACAACAAATGATGGAGAGGTTGTGGAGAAAGGGGAACCCTCTTACACCATTGGTGGGAATGCAAGTTGGTACAGCCACTTTGGAAAACAGTGTGGAGGTGCCTCAAAAAGTTAAAAATAGAGCTACTCTATGACCCAGCAATTGCACTCCTGGGTATTTACCCCAAAGACACAGATGTAGTGAAAAGAAGGGCCATATGCACCCCAATGTTCATAGCAGCAATGTCCGCAATAGCTAAACTGTGGAAAGAGTGGAGATGCTCTTCAATAGACGAATGGATAAAGAAGATGTCATCCATATATACAATGGAATATAACTCAGCCATCAAAAAGGATGAATACCCAGCTTTTATATCAACATGGATGAGACTGAAGGAGATTATGCTAAGTGAAATAAGTCAAGGAGCAAAAGTCAATTATCATATGGTTTCACTTAAGTGTGGAACATAAGGAATAGCATGGAGGACATTAGGAGAAGAAGGGAAAAATGAAGGGGGGAAATTGGAGGGAGAGATGAACCATGAGAGACTATGGACTCCGAGAAACAAACTGAGGGTTTTAGAGGGGAGGGGGGTGGGGGGCTGGGTCAGCCCAGTGATGGGTATTTTTTTTTTTTTAAAGATTTTATTTATTTGACAGAGAGAGACAGTGAGAGCAGGAACACAAGCAGGGGGAGTGGGAAAGGGAGAAGCAGGCCTCCCGCCCAGCAGGGAGCCCGATGTGGGACTCGATCCCAGGACCCCAGGATCATGACCTGAGCCGAAGGCAGACGCTTAATGACTGAGCCACCCAGGCACCCCCAGTGATGGGTATTAAGGAAGGCATGTACTGCATGGAGCACTGGGTGCTCCATATGAAAACAATGAATCATGGAACACTACATCAAAAACTAATGATGTATTGTATGGTGACTAAAATAACATAATAAAATTAAATTAAATTAAAAAATGAAGATTTTATTTATTTACTTGTCAGAGAGACAGAGAGAGAGAGAGCACAAGCAGGGGGAGTGGCAGGCAGAGGGAAAAGCAGGCTCCCCACTGAGCAAGGAGCCCGATGCAGGACTCGATCCCAGGACCCTGGCATCATGACCTGAGCTGAACGAAGACAGATGCTTAACTGACTGAGCTACCCAGGCATCCCTCAAACATGTTTTTCTCTTACTTTTGCTCTTACTCTCAATGAATGGTCTTGCCTCAGAAAAAAGAAACCTTCAAGTAAGGGTACCTTAATTTCCTGTCACCAACGCTAAAACATAGTAGCGTTTGCAGCCTTGTTTCCTTTATCCCTTTGGTTATAGTGTGTAGTGTGAGCTAGGGATCTAACTTTATTTCAGTTTTTCCCTGTGAATAAATAATTATTCCACTATCTTCTTTCAATTAAGTCATTTTCCTTAGTTTATCTTTTTGTTTAAGATGTCATTAGTGTTATACGCAAACAATGAACCACGGAACACTACATCAAAAACTAATGATGTAATGTATGGTGATTAACATAACATAATAAAATTAAATTTAAAAAAAGAAAAAAGATGTCATTAGTGTATATATATACTAATCTATATATGTTATAGATTAGTATACATGTATATACGGGTGTATACTAATTAGTAGATATTTTCCTTTTAGGCTTGGTCTGTTTCTGATTCTCTATCTGGTTAATCAGTCTATTTTCTCTCACAGTATTCATTATTACATAGTTCAATTACTACAGCTTTTTTCTTGATATCTGGAAGGGTCTGAGCTCCTATAACTTTTCTTCAAATGATCTTATTTATTATTGGGGCTTTCCTCAATGTAAGTTTTAGAATCATATTGCTGAGTAACCTAAAAATAACTTTTGGGGATTTTTATTTGAATAGCACTGAATTTATATATTAACTTGGGAGAGAACTAAAATCTTTATAACATTGAATCTTCTAGTCTATGAATAAAGTATATTTCTCTAGTTAGGTCTTTTATCTCCTCTAATAACACTTTATGGTTTTCTCCATAGAAGTTTTTACAATATTTTAAGGATTTTTCTTGACTGTCTTACAGGTTTTGAGGCTATTTGAAAAAGAATTTTCCTACCAGAGTCATCTTTCAAAAAAATATATCTGTTCAAAGCAAAATAGCTGCCTAAAATCCTTCAATGGATTCTTGTTGGTCTTAGTATCAATATTTAGACTCTAATACATACATGTTTCTCATAAACTGCTTCTTATTTTTCTTCTTAGCTTCATCTTTCATGCCAGCCTCATCATTTTCTTTAAATTCTAGCCACATATCTTTTTTTTCTTAGTTCCTCATGCCTACTGAATCATTGACAAATACTGTCAACTCTGTATCCAAAACTTTGTATTGCAAGTCCAGTCATATTTTGTCATTTCCCCTGCTTTCATTCTAAACCAAGCCAACATTATCTGTATCTTAGCTGATTATAATATCCTTTAATTGATTTTCTTATTTTCATTATCACCTCACTATAATCCATTTCCTACATAATAGCCACAGTAATCTTGGAAAAATATAAATCAGATTATATATCTTCCTTGCTAAAACCCCCCTGGTAGGAAATAAAATTTAAAAAATTTACTCTGCCTGACATAACTCTGTAGGATTTGATTTCTGACTACATGTCCACTTTATTGCAGATCTCGCCTCTTGGTCATACATTCCAGCCCTGGCCCATTCTTTGTTCCTCAAACAAGTCAAGCCTTTGTAGTTTTTTACTATTTCTTCTGCCTCAAATGTACTTTGACCAAAATGTAAATAGTAGGAGAGCAGAGGCCTTTTCTGTCTTCCCCATGGCTCCATTCCCAGCCATGTAAGGGTTCAATAAATATTTTTTGAAAAAGTAAATGATTGCATTCCTTTTTGATTCCTCAAATGCATCGGTTTCTTTTTAACTCATCTCATTATTTCTCTTTGCCTAAACCAACATCTTTCTCTGCTTTTCCCTCACAATCTTTCCCACCTTTTCCTAGAAATATTATCATCTAAATATTAGTTTAGTTTCAGCCCTTGACAGCTTTCCAAGATCCCTACCCTGCTATTTTTGTCAGGGAGTGATGGAAATAGGAGTCACTGCTCTGTACTTCTGGATACCCTGTGGTACTTTTATATCATTATCCCTTCTGCTGGACTATACACCCCATGTGATAGGGGTTGCTTTTTCCCCACTGTATTTGCAGCATCTAGCATGTATCTTGCTCATGGTATAATTACTCAACAAATGTCTGATGAATTAACAAAAGAGTAAATGAATGACTAAATCTGATTTCAATTCCCAGAGGCTGTTTTATTTTCATTTCTTTTCTATCTTCCAAAATAATATGTATCTGAAAAATAACCTCTAGAGAGAAGATTGCTGTATTTCATTTGCAGTGTCTTTTATCTAGGAATCCCAGAATTGTTTAGAAATCTTATCTGTACAATGTCTATTTTTCTGACTTTGTAGTTTACCCATCCCTAGTGAAGATAGATAAGAAAGTGTTGTTGATGGGAAAAAATAATACAACTATGGAATTAAAGTTTTAATTTCTACAATTTTTTTTTAAGCCACACTGACACCTTTAATGACTCCAGAATGTCCTGACTTAGGGACAATGAAACCCTTATCAAGCAATTCTGTTATAGTGAGTATTCTGCAGTTTTGAATCTACAAATGTTCTGAATTTGATATCTTTCCTCTATCACCTGAAGATTGTTTCTGAATGATTCTTGCCACTTTTCTTGTGCCTTTGCCTTTCTGGATTTTCTCTTGGTTCTCTGAATACCTGTGCTTTTTTCATCTGTTGAACTGTGGTTTAGACCTGGATGCAAGCCTTATGTTTGCATGTTACTTTCCCTTTTTTTCTGATATCTAAGATCTGGACCCCGCCAGTTACTTCCCAGTTCCCCAAGATGCAACAAATTTTCCAGAAGAAAAAAGTATTAAGAAATCTACATTTATAGAAATAATTGTTTCTTGTTACTTATATAAGATTGGTTAGAAATTTATGGTTTTTAAAAATGTAAGTAATAATCCCTGTTTAAAAGTGGTTTCACAAAATGAATCATGCTCATTTTTGAGATTTGAATAATAAAATATTATCAAAATGACTCTATAGATCAATTTTGGCAGTTAAATAAGGAGGATTATCCAAAAGGATGACTTAACAATTAGAAAGATACTAAAATCATACCTAATTATGTGAGAAAACTTCATTAACCAACTTTGTACAAAATCAAGCAAAATTTAATTTGTGATAATTATGACAATGATAAACTAGTTTGTTACCTATTTATAATAATGAAAAGTTAAGTTTAACTAAGTTCTGCTTACTTGGCTTTCTCAAATATGGCATACTGGAGTTATTTTTTACCTTAGCTTCAGCTAAAGTGGTTCCTTCTAGTTTTCAGGAGGAAACCTTTGCCAGGAAACAGATTTCACTGTCCATCTTCTAATGAATTACTGTGATTAGTGAGCCTATTTTTCTTTAGGTTAGGTAATATTTTACCAGCAACATTTAAAAACATAAAATATGTTTAAGTTACCTCTCCTGCATGTAATCAGACCTAATAAATTTATCTCATGATATAAACTAGTTTAATTTAAGAATAATTTCAAAACAAGCATTGCATTTTAAAAATTGCCTAGATGTCAAACATGCACTGATACTCAATTTTTTAGCTAGGGTGAAGTAAAGCAACAAGAATAGATACATTTTATCTGACACAAAATAATGCTAAGTAGTAGTTATCATTATCATTATTAATTACCATTATTTTTTTAAAAATGGGATTGTTTTCCAGTTGACTGTGGGTATTAAAAAGTTTAGGGATTTCATCTTGCTAAAGACCAGCACAATTAATCATTGCATATAAAATCTTGCAAAACTGTGCATATGGTTGAAACACTGCAACAATTCTATAGGTCAGAGCTGGGAAGAAAGGTAGAATGAGGAGGGAGAATGGAAATTTTGAATGGCTATTTCTATAGAGGCTGAGGGAAAAAAATAATTTCTTTAGGACATGAAAATAGATAGCCTTGCATAGATTTTTTTAAAACGTGGAAACCCCCACAATCCTGGGGAGTAATTAATCCTGTTATTCCTTTCCACTGCTTTTGCTAGTGACTGTGTGAAGACAATTTTGAGGATATTTAACTTCAGCATAAATTGCTATATCTTCCTTTACCCATACTCTGAATCCTGCCTCCTGCTGTTTCAGAGGGGCATTGCTTTATGGATCATTGTTTCTGTTTTCTATATCTAGGGCACAAAATGGAGAATATTTCTTTTTCTTTAGTTTATGTGTACTAGCTCATTTTTATTTAAGCATGTGAACATTGTCAGGAACATTTCATTTTCACAAATATAATCCTTTGCTTAGCTTCTCTTGTGTGTCATAGTGCCTTGATTTTACTATTTACTATTACACAGTCTAAGGAAAATTTTTGAAAACATTATACTGTTTATCTGAGTAAACTCTCTCTTTCCTATAGTTAAAGGAGCCTATAGTTAAAGGAGTCTATATTAAACTGAGAGGTTTGCTCCCTCTCAGTTTTTATCTTATTTTTCCTTCCTTTCCCCTGTGTTCATCTGTTTTGTTTCTTAAATTCCACATACAAGTGAAATCATATGCTATTTGTCTTTCTTTGACTGACTTATTTTGCTTAGCATGATACCCTCTAGTTCCATCCACATCATTGCAAATGGCAAGATTTCATTCTTTTTGATGGCTGAGTAATATTCCATTGTGTATATCTATTATATACACTATCTATGTCTCTATCTATATATCTATATCTATATCTATCTATACTATATGTATCTACACCACATACCACCTCTCCTTTATCCATTCATTTGTCAATGGACATCTAGGCTCTTACCATATTTTGGCTATTGTGGACATTGCTGCTATAAACACTGGGGTGCATATGCCCCTTCTAATCACTATGTTTGTATCTTTTGGATAAATACCTAGTGGTACAATTGC
Source organism: Neomonachus schauinslandi (assembly GCF_002201575.2). Taxonomy (NCBI): domain Eukaryota; kingdom Metazoa; phylum Chordata; class Mammalia; order Carnivora; family Phocidae; genus Neomonachus; species Neomonachus schauinslandi. Next base: position 64,699,900 of record NC_058405.1, on the reverse strand, counting down.
TGGGTCATAGAGTAGTTATACTTTTAACTTTTTGAGAAATCTCCATACTATTTTCCAGAGTGGCTACACCAGTTTACATTCCCATCAACAGTATAAGAAGATTCCTCTTTCTCCACAAATCTCCTTTAGGGTGCTAGGGACTTTCTTTTTTTTCTCTGACTGAGGAGTAATGTGACAATCTCACTCATTTATTTCTGATCTGGGTCAAATAACTATAAATTAGATAATTAGGTCAAGGCCTTTTGATTTTATTTGCTACCATTTATTCATATTTGTGTCCTTGACAAGGGTATAAATTAAAGGTTATTTTGATATTAAATTATCAGAGTAATCTTCAGTACAAAGCATTTAATAACCCATGTCTATTCAGTTATATGGTCATTTATACATTTTTCTTAGAGAAAAAGAAGTTGCATATTGAATCCTAGCTTTTAACACCTTCAAGACTGGAGTAAAATGAAAAAAAATGCCATTATCAGAAGAGAATCTTTTTTATTAAATTAAAAAAAAAACAAAATTGATGTTCTCAGAAGGATATGGGAAATATCATAAAATACTTCATGGGAAGTATTTTATTGTTGATTTGATGTAATGAGCAGTGGGTGTTTTATGCAACTGATGAATCAGTAAATGCTACCCCTGAAACTAGTAATACTATTGTAAAATTGTCCAAAATTGTTGATGGGGAATTTATATTCTCAGAGAGATATGGGAACTATCCTAAAATACTTCAAAAGTAGAGGGAAAGTAGTATAGAGTTAAAAAAAAAAGAGATTCTGGAAATTAAAAATGAGAGCAAGAATGAAAAATTTAATAAAGTTTGGAAGATGTTAGTGAAATTTTGTAAAACTGAAACAAAAAGAAAAAGAGATGGAATAAAAGAGAAAGGATAAAGGACAAAAGAAGTGGGTAGTCAAGCTAGGACTCTACTATTCAACTAATTATAGTTTCAAAAAGAGGATAGAGATTATGGAGAGAAGAGAAATAGAGACATAATACAAGAAAATATCACATAACTCAAGGCATGAGTTTCTAGATTGAAATGTTGTACCAGTATTCAACAGTGTAAATGAGAAGGGACTCATGCTGAGTCCCATACTGTAGAAGTCCAAAATACAAAGGAGAAATAGAAAATCCTAAAAATTTCCAGAGAGAAACGAAACAGAATACATATACCAAAAAAAACAAAAACAAGCAAACAAAAAACAAACAAAAAACCCAACAACCAGTAATTAAAATGACTCAGACTTCTTTACAGCAATAATGGTAACTTTGAGAAATGATCAAGTCTGCCATGGACAATAAATTTTTGACCTGGAATTCAATATCCAGCTAACCTGTACATTATACATGCAGTTGGAATATGACAATTGATATATGGAAATTCCACAAGAATTATTCTTCCAAGCATTTTTCTCATAACAGATGATTTTTACAACAAAAGTAAGGAGAGGCCATCGATGAGGAAAATCTGGGATCTAAGAAACAGAAAATGAACAGGAGAGAGGCTTTGGAAGTGCCAGGGTGATGGTAAGGAGAAATACGATGGCAACGGCTGAGCAGCAAGCATATTCTGACAACTGACCAGGCTGGGGCAGGAGGAGGAAGGGTTCCTGGAGCAAAGCAGCTCACAAAAGTACAATGGAACAGATGGATTAAGATGTGCTACCTTAAGATGTGTGTTCGATTATATTGAGAGGAGTTTTACAGTTCTGTCAGAGAATTTAGGCAAGAATTAGTGACAGTTACAGAAAATAAGGCAAATGAAACAACTGGCAATTCCAGGAAAAACAAAATTCTACTTCATGATGTAGATCAGCTATGGATAATATTTAAATTCTATTGATGTAAGCTATGACAATTGACTTAACCTTTGTGATACTGAGAAAGATAGTGGCTGTGGAAAGAGAGAATCTGAGAGAGAGACAGAGACGGGGACAGAGATACACACACACATACAAATGAGAGACAGAAGAAGAGAGAGAGAGAAAGACTGTGGGAATATAAAACAGCTAAATCCTCATCTTTCATCACAGGAAGAAAATATCTGAAACTGTCAGGTTAAGAAAAAGATATATAAGCACGTCATTTAGAAATACAGAGACAAATACCAGAAGAAACAGCTAAAGAGAACAGAAAGTGGTTTCCTTTGGAGAGATCCTGGGAGGTCTGAATGGGTGTGCAAGAGACTTCCTTTTTTCTTTTTTCTTCTTTTTTTCCCTCCCCCCCCCCTTTTTCATTATAAGATTGTAGTATTACTTTTAAAACTAGGCACATGAATTCTCCTGATAAAAATGCAAATACATTTTAAAAGATAAAAGAGTGTGTGGTTAACCCCTGAGTTTTTGTTCTCTTTTGTCTGTCTCTCGCTATGGAACCTGTGTGGTAGTCGATTATAGGCTGGTATTGGTTTAGCGCTCTGCCAATGAAATACGAGGAGGTAGTGTGAAGTGAGTAGGCTCCCAGGTTAATTCTGGCATTGTCATCTCCTTTATGTCCGGTGTAACGGACGCTCAGGATTTCAGTATTTACTCTCCCGGCTGTTGGCAGCACTGCAAACAGAGCCCTCAGCTGGCAGCACCCCGCGGGGATGGCCCTTGTGAAGAGAATCGGCCTGAGACACCTTGTCAGACTGCTTCATTTTCCTTCATTTTGATCACTTTTTCACTTCAAGAGATGATCTGGAAAACCTACCTCAGACGCACTTCTACCAGAAACTTGTTTAAATGGTAATAAAAAGATCATGGAAATATGTTTTTTTATCTCTATGGCTAGCTCCATCCAGTTGTGAAGCGTGGTTATACCAACTTTGAAGACTTTCCTTGGAGTAGTACATGTCTAAATGTACTTGGTGGGTATTATATGGAGGAAGAGAAGAAAGGAGCAAAAGGAAACTGATCTCCCTTCCACATCCTGGTGTAAAGTTTGAGGGGCCCGTTGAACTCAATGCAGGAAAATTGTTTTAAATTATTAACTCAGAAAATAACGTCCTACTTTTGTAAGCACAAAAGCTGATAAAATTATCACCACATAACTCTAATCTAGAGTTTGGGCCTGAAGTCTCTTCTAGGTTAGATTGATGAGCATGTTCAACCAAATTGTCAAATAGCTATTTTTCCTCGGCAGCACAGGATTTCCAAAAGGGGCGGTAAGTCACTATGAGAAAGGTTGGAGCTGCACATCCTCAATGAGGTGCTATTTCTGCCAAGCACAGAAAATTAAAAGTTGAATGAGACCCACAGCTAAGAAACAGCAAGTCAGGTCAAATTAGAAAATGTGGCAAGTAACTGTGATTCATATAGTTGAATTTCATTACTGATCTGCAGGGAAGAGGCAGCTGATCTATCAAAATGAACAAAAGAAGTAGCTGCTAAGTTGGCCTCAAAAGGAGGAATGGAGGGCTTTCCAGAGTTCAGACTTCTTGTTTGTAGATAGAGGAGCACACAATTGTGAGCCTCTTTTCTTGAAATTAAAAAAAATGAAAGTAACATTTTTTCTTTTCAATTAACAAATGATTACTATAAATTTTGAACATAAATACAATTTTAAAGATTTTTTTATATTATAAAAGTATATTTCAAAAATGCATATAAGCAAAAGCAGAAAATCACTAACAAACTTTAATATATATCTTTTCAGAAACTTTTCTACTTATAAATCAACTTTTATCAAGATAGATACATGATTACACAGTGTTTATTAATTTTTACCTACTTTTTTCACTTTTGAATGTCAATTCTGTTCCCTAAGGACAAACCTAAAGTGCTGTAAATGTGACAGGTGCCTAGAATCATCAATAAATTTATGAGGTTATTTGCCTTTTAAGCTTCAGAGGGATTTTTCTTTTTCCTTTTTTTAATTTTTACTTTTTAGAAGGGAACATAGCATTAACGAAACCTAATACAGGATTTCTTTGTGGTTTGTAATGTGGTTAAGCTAGGAGTTAAGCATAACCTTTTAATCTATCATTCCAAATGTGGGAAATTTTCTGAAGCATCTGTGATATTCAATTTATGTAAATATGATACAAATAGCTTATTATTTATTTAAATTATAAACCTGATAGTCTCTACTGTTTAATGGAGACAATTGAGTAATACTATTTTAATATGAAAATAAGTTTTATATGTGAATACATACATATGTATTTAAATATATATACATATTTAAAGATTATTTATATTAGAGAGGGAGAGAGAGAACATAAGTGGGAGGGGCAGAGGGAGAGGGAGAGAGAGTCCCAAGCAGACTCCATGCTGAGTGCAGAGCCCTATTTAGGCTCAATCCCATGACCCATGAGGTCACGACCTGAGCCGAAACCAAGAGTCATATGCTCAACTGACTAAGCCACCCAGGTGCCCTGACATGTGAATATATTATTAAGAACTTAAAAGACGTGTGCTTTCTAGACTCCTATCTCATGTTTTACTCTAAGAAACATGGGATTACTGTATGGATGTCAGCACTGGATTATTGTGTTCTCCAAACACTTTTTTCCTAAATATTAGAGGCTCTTGATTGACCTTTATTTTTCTTTGAAATAAGGAGTAATAACAGGACAATATATTCTGGGATAAAAAAAAGCATTTATGAAAATTCTGCCTTTTCTACTTAAAGAGCTTTTCTTGTAATCCAGCTTTAGCTTTATTTGAGGGGTGATAGAGATGGGCTTAGTTTGTGTGTGTGTGTGTGTATGTGTATGTGTGTGTAACAATGAAAAAATAGCTGTTAGGTGATACTCTTCTGGTTTTCTACTATTTTCTTTCTCTTTTTGAAAATAGGAGCCTTGCTCATTAAAAGGAAGTTATTCTTTTCTTTTTCACCCAAATTACCTCTCCCCTCTGCATCAATGAATCAAGATAATTTGCATTCATTCATTCAATTATTCATTCAACAAATATTGATTGAGGGCTATGTGCCAGGTGATCCAATGCCTTCTTTGAAATCCAGTGATTTTTTTTTTAGAAGAAAAAGAAAAGCAGCCAAGTAAAAGGACATCACTTTCAATGACTAATTTCCTGGGGAGGAGAGAAAACAAAGGGTTCTTTTATGTGAAAAATAGTCAAGAAACTGATTATGTGAAAAATTTTTCATTTTATATTAGTACGAGCAAAGAGTAGTTCAAATAAACTCTTTTAAGTTAATGGCATTCCAGACTATAAAACAGTAAGATATATAATACATCAATGCCCTTCACTCTGTATTGCAAAGTGTTGTGTGTGGTATTGTTTATTAATATTAAATATATCAAGGACATATGTTTATTGTTCTTACCCAGTTCTTTAAGCATTAATATTTAAAAAAATATTCAATAAATGTGGCATGTAATATTGTGTAAGTTTAAGGTATACAGCATGTTACTTTGGTACATTCACGTATTGTTATATGATTGCCAGTGTAGTGATATTTATCACATTACATAATTATGGTACAGTATTATTGTCTATATTCATTATACTATGCACTAGTTCTCTATGGCTTATTTACTACTAGTTACAAGTTTGTATCTTTAAACACTATCATTCTTACCTCCCCCACCCCTGTCCCCTGGTAACCCAACATTTTGCTCTCGGTTTTTTATAGGTTTAACTTTTTTAGATTTCACACAGGACTTGTCTTTCTCTGTCTGACCTAATATTTTTAAAAAAGCTTTATCTCTCAGGATGTATTAAGATGACATAAATTCCCATACTCTACTGAAATGCTATATTGATTTCAGTTCATATGTTATATGACATTTTTTCTAATTCTCAATATTATTAAAAACAACACCAAAAAACCACAATAGTGAAGTCAGCAAGCTATCTGAAAGGTTTACAATCCACAGCACACAGCTTCTTTGGAGAGTTTTGAATTTCACAACATGGGACCATAGGTCCAGAGGGAGCTGGAAAACATATTAGCCAACAGATGATGGGATGTCGTATTTTGACTCTGTGTAGATTTCAAATATTAATGGTGAAAAAGGAAAAATGGGATGCAGTTCTATGTAAGCTTAATGTGAGGCATCAGTGACATTTAATTTGATTTTACTTTAAATAACAAATTCCTTTTGCATGCCATTTAATGTCTTACCAGTGCTTTTCTCAGAAATATGAATCATTGCTGGGTGGGTCCCTAATGTGAGAGGCGGTTTTCCAAGTCTCGGCCTACCTGCAGGGAAGTCAGTAACCATGTAGTGTTAATAAAGCTGTTTCCTTTAGGCATGCCATTGACTGACTGTGATGGGCAGCGAGCAGACTGAGGTCTGTTTGCCTTGTATTAGCACAGCGGGCTGAGGATATATGTTCTGGCACTGCTTCTTTCCTTGAATGTCCCGCCAAGGCATTTCCACCTGAATCTACTCAGACCAAAGATACTGTTTTAGAGAGAAATTTGTTTTCCAAGCCAGATTAATCACTGACCTTTTCACTGAATTTCAGCTTTCTGTGACTGTGCTAGAGAAGCTTGTTGCCAGAGGCCTGTATGGACGGGTTGCCTTCGACTTTTCTTCCCAACTTTTTCTTCATCTTTGGTCCTCTAGCCCTATGAAATCTATTTACCTCTCTGAGAATCAAGCAATTATACGTGACATTCAGGTAAAAATTAAAGTATTAGCTTTATTATTGCTAAAGCTAGATTGGAAAATGAAGCTTAAATCTGTGGTCAAAATGAGGCTTCCTACTACTTTACCTTAGGTCTAGTTCTCAGAGCTCACCTGGGAAACCACCACATGGCAGATAAGGTACAGCAGGATGTACAGGAAATCGTAGCCTGCTCACACCCCTGGAAAGAGACCTGGGAACAGGAATATATAAAAAGATAGGAGCCTGCTGACCCACCTCACAAAGGTAGGAAAGCCTGCCATTTGTGACAACATGGGTGGATCTTGAGGGCATTATGCTAAGTGGGATAAGTCAGACGGGAAAGACAAATACTGACCCACTTACATGTGGAATCTAAAAACAGAGAGTAGTATGATGATTACCAGGGTTTGGCAGGTGGGAGAACTGGGGAGATATTGTTAAAGGGTACAAACTTGCCACGAGTTTTGGAGATTTAAGCACAGCATAGTGATTATAGTCAATAATATGGTATTACATACTTTATGGTTGTGAAAAGACTAGATCTTAAATGTTCTCTTCCCCAAAAGGAAATGATAATTATGTGATATGATACAGATATTAGCCAAAGCTACTAAGATGGTAATCATATTGCACAATATGTGTGTCAGATCAGCACATTGTACAACTTAAACTTATACAATGTTATATGTCTTTATATCTCAGTTAAAAAAAAAAAAAGACAAACTCAGGGCTCTGACATGGTTTGCTTATGGTATGGAAGAGTCCAGTGGGAAGAGGGCAATGAACTCTTCTATGTGTAAGCCTATCCCCCAAGCTCACTTCTTTTCTTCAATGTCATCTTTTGGGAAGCCACCTTCCAATATTGTGTGATTGTGTGTGTGTTGTGGTGTTTTAGTTTTATGGGTTTTTGGTGGAAAATGTGGAGAGAAGGGGAAAAAGTGTACTTCTATATTATTCTCCTTAATCATCAACTTAGTTCAGGCTTTCAAAATATCTACACTGAATTTATGACAATTCTGAATGCATTTAGTGTTACCCACCAGAATAAGTGTTCTTTTATAAACTTGATCATGTCACCTCTCAGTTAAAATTTCCTGACTGGTTTTCCATAGTTGCTTAGATAGAATCCCAAATCCCTGCCATCTTGCCATGGCATCCTTGGCTCCTTATAATCAGGTCCCTGATAAACTATTCAGTCTCATTTTTCATCACATTCTCTTGGTGAACTTTTGCCTCAAGTTTATCAAACTCTTTGAAGTTTCCCAAACATCCATATTTTCACCTACCTCTTCGCCTTCATGTTTGCTTTTCCCTTTCCCAGAAATACCTTCCCCTACTTTCTTTACCTGCATAGATCTTATTGAGTCTTCAAAACTCAGCTAGGCATAATTAGCTTTTACTGGACACCTTCACTAAATTATTGAGACACATCTACTCTCAAGTTGGCTTAGGTACATTCCAGTGTTCCTTATTGTATTTTGTGCTTATTCACTAAGAATAGGGAACAGGTCTTTCATATCTGCATATTCATACTGGATGCAGTGTCTGGCCATATGAGGCAGTCAATGAATACTGCCAGCATCTCTCACATAGTTTCCTTTCTTAAACAAAGCCATGGTTTTGAAATGTGTTAAGCTTTCAATTATGCAATACAATAAGAACTGCATTGATTTTGATAGAAATAGGCAAGAAGATTATTTATAAAAATCTTGGTAGCTTTAGGATATTGGTAGAATGCTTTTCTCACTAAGTAATAGTTTTGCTTTTCTGTTACTATTCTTTCCAAATACAAATAAGCTGCTTTTAATAAATCTGTCCTAGTGTTTGTGAAATAGTCCTCAAAATAGTAACAAAGTTATTATGTTTTTGTTATTCAAATGCTGAGATACTTGTTTTTAACGATTCTCAAAACCTTGTGAAGTCAAACATGTACCCTGGCCCAAGTGGTTTGGATGATGTGATTGTGAACTGGATTTTTTACCGATTTAGTTACATGTTGTACAAGGTGGTAAAAATGAAGACATCATCATGGAGGAAATAGAGAATGTTATGTTAAGTTATTCTGCAAGGCATTCTTACACCTTTTTTGAGAGGATGTTAAATATTTAACACAAATTCGTGCACCTTGCGAGAGTTAGAGAGGTAAGAGCTGATTACACTGAAGTAGAGAGTGATTGCCTGTTTAGCCTTGTGACCTAAGGTTAAATCCCCTGGGGTGAAAGGTCTTAATGATTGTGGGGATAACTTGACTTGTTTATCTTTGTGTTCAGTTTTTTTCAATCACGTAAAAATATTTGCATGGTGTGTATTATAATATGATTATCTAGGAACTGAAAAACATGGTATGAATTATAAAGCCTGGATTTCCAATTTTTAATAAAACCTTCACTGTTTGTTTCACAGTTTTTTCCAAACTTACAAAGAGCTTTTATATTCATAAGAAAATAAGTTTATTCATCCATTCTTTAATAAAGCTAATAAATTGAACATCTATTATGTGGTAGGCATTGTTTTGTCATGAAAAAAATCATGCACATATAAAAATATTCTATTTTTTTAGTAAATTTTTAAAAAGATTTTATTTATTTGAGAGAGAGAGAGAGCGAGAGAGCATAAGAGGGGGGAGGGTCAGAGGGAGAAGCAGACTCCCTGCTGAGCAGGGAGCCCGATGTGGGAGTCGATCCCGGGACTCCAGGATCATGACCTGAGCCGAAGGCAGTCACTTAACCAACTGAGCCACCCAGGCACCCTTTTTAGTAATTTTTTTAAAGTAAGCTCTTAGGCCCAACGTGGGGCCTGAACTCACCACCCCAAGATCAAGAGTCACATGCTCCACCAACTGAGACAGCCAGACACCCCAGTTTTTTTGTAATTTTAAATTTGATTTATTTTGTAGTTTGAAATGCAAACTTAGGGAAAAGTTGTTAGAACAATAGAAGGAACTCTGGATATTCTTTAATTCCTGTTCACCATTGTTCGCATTTGCCTCATTTGCTTTATTATAATTTATATTTATATTTGCATGTACATAAATACAAACTTTATACTATAATTTGTTATATATTTTATTAAATTTATCGTATAAAGTCTCTATTATATCTTATGAATATCATTTATATTTACATATATTTGTAAACATATATATGCATATATGGATATTTATATATGTTTATATTTTGTTTTCTGAACCACTTAAGTATAAGTTGGAGATATTATAGTGATATTGTGCCCTTTTACAATAATTTTTCAGTGTGTACTTGCTAAACAGATTTTCTTACATTATCTAGTACAATTATTGAATTCAGGTAATTTGATAGTGGTGCAATACTATTATCCAATCCACAGTTTATATTCAAATTCCATCAATTGTCCCAATAATTTCTTTAATAGTTTTTTTTCCCTGATATAGGATCCACCCAATAATTGATTAGTAATGGATCAATCCAATCAGGTACTGCGTTCAGTCTTTAGTCAGCTATAATTTAGAATAATTTATCAGTCTTTTTTGACTATCTTGACTAGCATTTTGAAGAATATGGATCAATTTTTATAGACTGACTCTCAATTTGGGTTTTTCTGGTATTTTCTCCTGATTACATTTAACCTCTCTCTTTTTTTTTGGCAGAAATGCCACAATGATATTATGTCCTTATTGGTGCATTGTATTGGGAATTATACGATGTGGGTTTGTTCTAATACTACTGATCGTTAAGGTAGCGCCAGCCAGGTCTTTCTGTTGTGAAGTTATAATTTTCTTTTTGGTTTCATAAGTGTTTGTGGGGAGATAAACTGAAACCATGTAAATGCTGTTCCTAAAAACTTTCATCTACTAGTTTTAGCGTCTACTGATGATTTTCTTTCTTCTACGTTTATTGGAGTACTACCCTTCTCTAAGGGAGAGCTTTTCCTTCTCCCCCATTTGTTTATTCATTGTCCCAGAATTTATTCATGTCTAGTAGGAACCCTTTAATCTGGTTGCTGTGTCCTTTTACTATGTTTGCATAATTTTTGAGTGCTTTTTTGTACCATGAGATATTCTAGGCTTAATTTGTGCTCTTCTTGCCCCAGCCCTGGAACCAGCATTTTCTCTAAGAAGTACTTTTGTGTTTTAGTGTAGAATGCTATATAGAAACTAACATCCGAGTGCTAGTTTTGTGCATTGCTACTGTTCTGTCATTGCTTCTTGCCTCTCTCAGCAGACAGAGCTAGGGAATGTGTGTGTGTATGTGTATAAGTATAATGCAGCTATATATATATTTACGTCTATGTCCATGTCTATATCTATTTATTAAAAACCATGTGTTTATAGGGATACCTCTAACTTCAATCCAGTATCACAGGGTACATTATAAATTCCACCATTTTCATAGTTGTAACTCCTTTTGCGGTGGTTGATTTTATGTGTCAAGTTGACTAGGCAATGGTACCCATATGATTGGTCAAACACCAGTCTAGATGAAGTTGTTTTTCAGATGTGATTAACATTTAAATTAGTAGACTTTGAGTGAAGCAGGTACCCTCTGTAATGTATGTGGGCTTCATCCAAATAATTGGAGGCCTTAAGAGAAAAGATTGAGGTCACCCAAAGAAGAGGGAATTCTGCCTCCAGGATGCCTTCAGAGTCCAAACAGCAACATCCATTCTTCCCTGGTTCTCCAGCCTTTCAGCCTGCCCTGCAGGTTTCAGACTTTTCAGTCCCATAATTATGAGTCAGTTCCTTAAAATCTCTCTCTCTCTACACACACACACACACACACACACACACACACACACACACACACACA
>NC_058405.1:64683327-64688540 GCF_002201575.2 Neomonachus schauinslandi | reverse complement strand
ACACACACACACACACACACACACACACACACACACACACACACACACACAATTGGTTCTGTTTCTCTGGAGAACCCCAACTAATACACCCTTATAGCCTAGAATATCTAGAAAATAGTTCCAGAATTGCTAAACTACACTACTGTGAAAGATTAATCTCCTAACTAGAGTTCAATATTTGTTTACAAATATTTTTGGAGGTAAAATTACATACAGTAAGGGGTATAAATAAATAAAAGATATAAATCTTATGTAAAAGAGAGCTTTTCCTTTTCTCTTACATTAAAGATATAAAGAGTTATACCTTCTCTCTTACATAAAAGGTATAAATCTTGAGTGCACCATACAATAAATAAATTTAGGCAAATGCACACACCCAAGTGAAACAAATACACCTGCCAAGATACAGAATATTTCTGTCACTCAGAAATTTCCTTCAAGCTCCTTTTGTGTCAAAGCCCTTCCCTCTCATGCAACTTTTTTCCTCTGATTTTATTCACCAAAGATTAACTTTACCTGCTCTAGAATTTCATATATATGTACTCTTTTATATTCAACTTCTTTAGCAGAGCACAATATTTATAAGTTTTATTCATGTTTTATAATCAATAATTAGTTCTGTTTTATTGCTGAAATGTATTCCATGCTATGAATATATTGTAATATGTTTATTCTATTAATGGACATGATTTTTTAAATTGTCATTCAATTCAAAATATTTCTTATTTTTCATGTGATTTCTTTTTTGATCCATGGGCTACTTAGAAATTAGTATTTTAAATTCTAAATGTTTGGGGAATTTTACAGATATATTTTTATTAGTTAAATTCTGTTGTGCTCAGAGAACATGCTCTGTAAAATTTCAGTCTTTTACAATTTAATAAGAATTATGTTGTAGCCCAACACATTTCTGTCTTGGTGAACATTCCATGTACACTGAAAAAAATGTGTATTTTGTAGTTGTTGGATACATAAATGTGTCATTGTGTAAAATTGGTAGATAAATATATTGTATGTCTTTGCCTTTTTAAAAATCTCATTGTTCAATAAATTACTGAGAGTATTTTTAATTATTTACTTTTTAAGATTTATTTATTTATTTTAGAGCAAGAGTGTGAGAGAGAGAGAGAGAGCACAGGCATGCGCAAGCTTGTGAAGGGGGGAGGGGCAGAGGGAGAAGGAGAGAATCTTAAGCAGACTCCATGCTGAACGCGAAGCCATAGGCAGGGCTGGATCCCATGACCCTGAAATCATGACCTGAGCCAAAATCAAAATCCCAGGCTTAACTGACTGAGCCACCTAGGCGCGCCTACTGAGAGTATTTTTAAAAGCTTCAACTATTATTGTGAATTTTTCATTCTCTGGCTTATAGATTTTCTTTTTTGTTTTGTTTTGTATGACAGTTGAAATAAGTACCTTGTGAAAATGTATGTCAGCTTTTAACATTTTTCATACGATAAAGACAGTAGACAGCAATTACAAATATTAAACAGTGTGAAATACTCCTTAGATATGCCAGTTAAAGTCACTATAATTATTCATACATCAAACCTTTTTAGAGTCTACTTTGTGCCAAGTTATATGGTAGATACAGATAACAGACTCTTGCCCTGAGAATCTTCCTCCTCATATAGGTAAGTAAATAATATAAACTCTTAAAATATAATATTACATATTGTACAACAGAGAAAATCATTACAAAAGATAATGATTATGTAATTAAGTAAGCTCTATTTAAATCAATCCATATTTATTCCAATACTTCAAGTTATATTTAGACATTACATGTCTGGCATAATGAAAAATATCTTAGTTTTATAAAAATACTATTGAACTTGGTGCTAGAGGTGAGTTTGAATCCAGACTGTATCACTAACTGGTTGCTTAACCTTGGGTAGTGGCCCAGTTGAGTCTCAGTCTCCTCAATTATTAAATGAAACAAATATTAACATATATATGAGGTAGTTTTTAAGATTACAAGAAGACTATTTAAAAGACATCTGCAAAGTGCTGCCTAACGTAAGCCATTATTAATAATCCTAATGTAGATTGCTTCATGATCATTCCAGTTCACAACATGTGATTGCTTTAGGCATTAATAACATATTGCTTATCAATCAATATACTATTGAAAATGGACTGATGAGGAATGTCAAAATATTTGCTGTACTACACATGAAATGAAATGGTAATGATCTTAAGTGTTTCAAATGAGATTTCCAATTTAATTGGAAATGTTCAGAAAAGGGATAACTTAGAGGAATTTTTATGACTTGACTCAAGTTAGAAATACCACCATCATGTTACCTCAAATTTAATGAGCCTAAAATTGAACCTAACTATTCCTTCAAATGAATTTTCATTCTCAACTTCTTTTAATCACTATTATTTCAGCCTTTTAGTGCGAGAAACCTTATAATATCTTTGATTTTCTTTTCTCATCAATCCCTAGTTTTAGTGCTTAGCCCTTTATTTTCCTTTTGTTTCCACTGCTTCCTCCCAGTTCTCAGGTCTGTGCATTGGCTATGACATTCCATCATCTTACCTCCGGATTATTGGAACATCATTTGTATTGGGCTTCCAGTATTTTCCTGCAGGAAGAATATCCCTAAAATACTGCTTTAATCACTTCTCTTTAAAATTTGTGTTTTCCCAATGTCAGCGATTTGGTCCATGGTGTGTTGCATCATGTGTGCCAGTCTTACCTGTTCAATACTATATATCCTGTGATTTTCCCCACATACACCCTCCTAATTATCCTCTACACCATGGCCATCAGATTCAGTGGTGTTCTGCCCTCAGAACAATTTCTGTTTACTGGTAGCATCCCAACTCTGGCACCTCCTCTGCTGATGACTTCCTTTTGCATCTGGGAATTTGCTCAGCTGTAGGCAGGTACAACCCAAGGCAATCTTCAAACAAAAGTAAGGGCAAGAGATCAGTGCAGTGTGTCTCAGGTTCTCTGTCCTTGGTGGTGGAGTGAATGATTCTAAAGTGTTTCCACTTGGTGGGTACAAAGGCAGAATAAGCACCAACCCCCCCCCCCCCAACAATGTCCACATCCTAATCCTCAAAGTCTGTGAATATGTTACCTTACATAGCAAAAGAGACTTTGCTGATGTGATTAAATTAAGCATCTTGAGATGGGGCTTTACCCTGAATTATCTAGGTGGTCCCAATGTAATTCTGGGAGTTCTTTTTTTTTTTTTATTCTTATGTTAATCCCCATACATTACATCATTAGTTTTAGATGTAGCGTTCCATGATTCATTGTTTGTACATAACACCCTGTGCTCCATGCAGAATGTGCCCTCCTCAATACCCACCACCAGGCTAACCCATCCTCCCACCCCGCTCCCCTCTAGAACCCTCAGTTTGTTTTTCAGAGTCCATCGTCTCTCATGGTTCGTCTACCCCTCCGATTTCCCCCGCTTCATTCTTCCCCTCCTGCTACCTTCTTCTTCTTTTTTTTTTTTCTTAACATATATTGCATTATTTGTTTCAGAGGTACAGATCTGAGATTCAACAGTCTTGCACAATTCACAGCGCTTACCAGAGCACATACCCTCCCCAGTGTCTATCACCCAGTCACCCCATCCCTCCCACCCCACCCCCCACTCCAGCAACCCTCAGTTTGTTTCCTGAGATTAAGAATTCCTCATATCAGTGAGATCATATGATACATGTCTTTCTCTGACTTATTTCGCTCAACATAATACCCTCCAGTTCCATCCACGTCGTTGCAAATGGCAAGATCTCATTCCTTTTGATGGCTGCATAATATTCCATTGTGTATATATACCACATCTTCTTTATCCATTCATCTGTCGATGGACATCTTGGCTCTTTCCACAGTTTGGCTATTGTGGACATTGCTGCTATAAACATCAGGGTGCACGTACCCTTTCAGATCCCTACTTTTGTATCTTTGGGGTAAATACCCAGTAGTGCAATTGCTGGATCATAGGGTAGCTCTATTTTCAACTTTTTGAGGAACCTCCATACTGTTTTCCAGAGTGGCTGCACCAGCTTGCCTTCCCACCAACAGTGTAGGAGGGTTCCCCTTTCTCCGCATCCCCGCCAACATCTGTCATTTCCTGACTTGTTAATTTTAGCCATTCTGACTGGTGTGAGGTGGTATCTCATTGAGGTTTTGATTTGGATTTCCCTGATGCCGAGTGATATTGAGCACTTTTTCATGTGTCTGTTGGCCATTTGGATGTCTTCTTTGGAAAAATGTCTGTTCATGTCTTCTGCCCATTTCTTGATTGGATTCTTTGTTCTTTGGGTGTTGAGTTTGATGAGTTCTTTATAGATTTTGGATACTAGCCCTTTATCTGATATGTCATTTGCAAATATCTTCTCCCATCCTGTCGGTTGTCTTTTGGTTTTGTTGACTGTTTCTTTTGCTCTGCAAAAGCTTTTTATCTTGATGAAGTCCCAAGAGTTCATTTTTGCCCTTGCTTCCCTTGCCTTTGGCGATGTTTCTAGGAAGAAGTTGCTTCGGCTGAGGTCAAAGAGGTTGCTGCCTGTGTTCTCCTTTAGGATTTTGATGGACTCCTGTCTCACACTGAGGTCTTTCAACCATTTTGAGTCTATTTTTGTGTGTGGTGTAAGGAAATGGTCCAGTTGCATTCTTCTGCATGTGGCTGTCCAATTTTCCCAACACTATTTGTTGAAGAGACTGTCTTTTTTCCATTGGACATTCTTTCCTGCTTTGTCGAAGATTAGTTGACCATAGAGTTGAGGGTCCATTTCTGTGCTCTCTATTCTGTTCCATTGATCTATGTGTCTGTTTTTGTGCCAGTACCATGCTGTCTTGATGATGACAGCTTTGTAATAGAGCTGGAAGTCCGGAATTGTGATGCCGCCAGCTTTGCTTTTCTTTTTCAACATGCCTCTGGCTATGCGGGGTCTTTTCTGGTTCCATACAAATTTTAGGATTATTTGTTCCATTTCTTTGAAAAAAGTGGATGGTATTTTGATGGGGATTGCATTGAATGTGTAGATTGCTCTAGGTAGCATTGACATCTTCACAATATTTGTTCTTCCAATCCATGAGCATGGAACGTTTTTCCATTTCTTTGTGTCTTCCTCAATTTCTTTCATGAGTATTTTATAGTTTTCTGAGTACAGATCCTTTGTCTCTTTGGTTAGATTTATTCCTAGGTATCTTATGGTTTTGGGTGCAATTATAAATGGGATCGACTCCT
>NC_058405.1:64680342-64683227 GCF_002201575.2 Neomonachus schauinslandi | reverse complement strand
TTTCCACATAAAGTATCATATCATCTGCAAAGAGTGAGAGTTTGACTTCTTCTTTGCCAATTTGGATGCCTTTGATTTCTTTTTGTTGTCTGATTGCTGTGGCTAGGACTTCCAATACTATGTTGAATAGCAATGGTGATAGTGGACATCCCTGCCGCGTTCCTGACCTTAGGGGGAAAGCTCTCAATTTTTCCCCTTTGATAATGATATTCGCTGTAGGTTTTTCATAGATGGCTTTTATGATATTGAGGTATGTACCCTCTATGCCTATACTCTGAAGAGTTCTGATCAAAAAAGGATGCTGTACTTTGTCAAAAGCTTTTTCTGCATCTATTGAGAGGATCATATGATTCTTGTTTTTTTTTTTTTAAAGATTTTATTTATTTATTTGAGAGAGAGAATGAGAGAGAGAGAGCACATGAGAGGGGGGAGGATCAGAGGGAGAAGCAGACCCCCTGCTAAGCAAGGAGCCTGATATGGGACTCGATCCCGGGACTCCAGGATCATGACCTGAGCCGAAGGCAGTCGCTTAACCAACTGAGCCACCCAGGCGCCCCTTTCTTTTGTTAATGTATTGTATCACTTTGATTGATTTGCGGATGTTGAACCAACCTTGCAGCCCTGGGATAAATCCCACTTGGTCGTGGTGAATAATCCTTTTAATGTAGTGTTGGATCCTATTGGCTAGTATTTTGGTGAGAATTTTTGCATTTATGTTCATCAGGGATATTGGTCTGTAATTCTCCTTTTTGATGGGGTCTTTCTCTGGTTTGGGGATCAAGGTAATGCTGGCCTCATAAAATGAGTTTGGAAGTTTTCCTTCCCTTTCTATTTTTTGGAACAGTTTCAGAAGAATAGGTATTAATTCTTCTTGGAATGTTTGGTAGAATTCCCCTGGGAAGCCATCTGGCCCTGGGCTTTTGTTTTTTGGGAGATTTTTGATGACTGCTTCAATTTCCTTAGTGGTTATAGGTCTGTTCAGGTTTTCTATTTCTTCCTGGTTCAGTTTTGGTAGTTGATACATCTCTAGGAATGCATCCATTTCTTCCAGGTTATCGAATTTGCTGGCATAGAGTTGCTCATAATATGTTCTTATAATTGTTTGTATTTCTTTGGTGTTGGTTGTGATCTCTCCTCTTTCATTCATGATTTTGTTGATTTGGGTGATTTCTCTTTTCTTTTTGATAAGTCTGGCCAGGGGTTTATCAATCTTGTTAATTCTTTGAAAGAACCAGCTCCTAGTTTCGTTGATCTGTTCTACTGTTCTTTTGGTTTCTATTTCATTGATTTCTGCTCTGATCTTTATTCTTTCTCTTCTCCTGCTGGGTTTAGGCTTTATTTGCTGTTCTTTCTCCAGCTCCTTTAGGTGTAGGGTTAGGTTGTGTACTTGAGACCTTTCTTGTTTCTTGAGAAAGGCTTGTATTGCTATATACTTTCCTCTTAGGACTGCCTTTGCTGCATTCCAAAGATGTTGAACAGTTGTGTTTTCATTTTCATTGGTTTCCATGTATTTTTTTAATTCTTCTTTAATTTCCTGGTTGACCCATTCATTCTTCAGTAGGATGCTCTTTAGCCTCCATGTATTTGAGTTCTTTCTGACTTTCCTCTTGTGATTGGGTTCTAGTTTCAAAGCATTGTAGTCTGAAAATAGGCAGGGAATGATCCCAATCTTTTGGTACTGGTTGAGACCTGATTTATGACCTAGGATTTGATCTATTCTGGAGAATGTTCCATGGGGACTAGAGAAGAATGTGTATTCCGTTGCTTTGGGATGGAATGTTCTGAATATGTCTGTGAAGTCCATTTGGTCCAGTGTGTCATTTAAAGTCTTTATTTCCTTGTTGATCTTTTGCTTAGACGATCTGTCCATTTCAGCGAGGGGGGTGTTAAAGTCCCCTACTATTATTGTATTGTTGTCGATGTGTTTCTTTGCTTTTGTTATTAATTGCCTTATATAATTGGCTGCTCCCATGTTAGGGGCATAGATGTTTACAATTGTTAGATCTTCTTGTTGGATAGACCCTTTAAGTAGGATATAATGTCCTTCCTCATCTCTTATTACAGTCTTTGGTTTAAAATCTAATTTGTCTGATATAAGGATTGCCACCCCAGCTTTCTTTTGGTGTCCATATGCATGGTAAATGGTTTTCCACCCCCTCACTTTCAATCTGGGGGTGTCTTTGGGTCTAAAATGAGTCTCTTGCAGACAGCATATCGATGGGTCTTGTTTTTTAATCCAGTCTGATAGCCTGTGTCTTTTGATTGGGGCATTTAGCCCATTTACATTCAGGGTAACTATTGACAGATAGGAATTTAGTGCCATTGTATTGCCTGTAAGGTGACTGTTACGGTATATTGTCTGTGTTCCTTTCTGGTCTATGTTGCTTTTAGGCTCTCTCTTTGCTTAGAGGACCCCTTTCAAGATTTCTTGTAGGGCTGGTTTTGTGTTTGCAAATTCCTTTAGTTTTTGTTTGTCCTGGAAGCTTTTTATCTCTCCTTCAATTTTCAATGACAGCCTAGCTGGATATAGGATTCTTGGCTGCATATTTTTCTCATTTAGTGCTCTGAATATATCCTGCTAGTCCTTTCTGGCCTGCCAGGTCTCTGTGGATAGGTCTGTTGCCAATCTAATGTTTCTACCCTTGTAGGTTACATATCTCTTCTCCTGAGCTGCTTTCAGGATTTTCTCTTTGTCTCTGAGACTCGTAAGTTTTACTATTAGATGTCGGGGTGTTGACCTATTTTTATTGATTTTGAGAGGGGTTCTCTGTGCCTCCTGGATTTTGATGCCTGTTTCCTTCCCCAAATTAGGGAAGTTCTCTGCTATAATTTGCTCCATTATACCTTCTGCCCCTCTCTCTCTTTCTTCTTCTTCTGGGATCCCA